>NW_008704902.1:729424-731802 GCF_000326865.2 Helobdella robusta
ATTTGAGTCAATTCTTGACGAAAAGTTAAAAAAATTAGAAGAACTATTTATTGAAGAAAGAAACATCTTCCGAGAAATAGTAAATGATGCGGCTATTAACAATAGCCCAAAAGTAGAAAGAAAGCAGCAATCCGATTGCAAGACCGAATCGAGCAAGCAATCTGACTGGTCAGAGATTGTAAAACGTAAAATTAAAAAGAGCTCAAATGTTCAACACGTGGCGAATGTTCAACACGTGGCGAATGTTCAACACGTGGCGAATGTTCAACACGTGGCGAATGTTCAACACGTGGCGAACATCAACATGTTGAAAACAAAGAAAAAAACACACAACACTAACATAGCAAATATGAAAACAGTTATAGGCACCCAAACTGATAAACAAACAAATTTGAAAGCGATGAAACCTTCGCCAAAAAGAAAAGTTTTTTACGTTGGTCGATTGGACCAACAATGCACTGCAAAAGAGTTAAGCGAACACATAAATGGATTGAAAATTGAGGTGCTTGGTTGCTCAGCAATCAAAAACTCAACTTTTAATCGCCGCTCAAAGCAAGCTACAACATCGATCAACACACAAAACACGAACTCTGACAAAATCGATGTTCAACAGACAAGCGCTGCATTCAGATGTTCAACAGACTCAGCTGAGTTCATGAATGCAGAAAACTGGCCAGACCAAATCATCGTCCGCGAATGGTGTTTCAATGATCCGTCGGCAAATGTTGTTTCAACTAAAAATAGCAATGAATAAAAACTTCATAGAAGAGAATCTCGAAGAATCAAAATATTACACTGTAAAAGAATTATCTAACATAATAAAATTGAAGAATAAAATGAAAAACAATCACCTACCAATCATTCATCTGAATGCTCGAAGTTTGTTTCATAAATTATTAAATCTAGAAATCTTCTTAAAACAATTCGACGACTTTTTCAAAATTATAGTAATATCAGAAACGTGGTTGAACAATGAAACAGTTGATTTAATTAAGTTAAATAATTACAATTTTGTATATAAAAATAGAAAAAGCAAACGAGGCGGAGGTGTTGGTGTGTTCATAAAGCATGACATCAAATATGTTGTAAATGATAACAGTGCATTTGATGATGAAAATGTCGACGTTCTCTGTGTGGACATTGAATCGGGGCATGCTTCATCTAGGGGTGTGCTAAAAGTTATCGCGATATACCGCCCACCCAATTATAAATTTGAGCCTTTTTTAAATAAAATCAATTTGATTTTACACGCCATCAAATCCGCCGACAAAACTGTTATAGTGGGCGACTTTAATGTTAATTTATTGGACGATGATTCAAATGATTCTAAAGACTTCCAAAATTTACTATTTTCATTTTGTTTCTCGCCTTTAATTAATTTACCAACAAGAGTAACTTGTGACGCCAATTCATTAATCGACAACATATTTACGAACCTGTATCAACATTGCGAAAGTGGAGTCATAGTCTCAGACTTTTCTGACCATTTTCCAGTTTATGCAATAGTAGAAAGTTTTAAAACTGCTATCAATGATGACCAAATTTTATGTAGAAAAATTGATAAAACATCCATTTTCTTTATTAAAAAAGCCCTCTCACTTCAAAATTGGCATTCAGTTAAAAACGAGAATAATATAGATACAGCATGCCTGAATTTCTACAATATGCTCAATAAAACTCTTGACACATACGCACCTCTGCAGTGGCAGAAACAAAGATATAAAAAAGCATGGGTGACTGATGAAATAATAAAGTTATCAAAAAAACAGAATCGACTGTATAAAATAGCAGTCGCTGCACCTAACTCCGCTAATGTTGAAAAATATAAAAAGTTTAGAAATTACTTTACATCAGTAAAGAGAAAGGCAGAAAAAAATTATTTTCAACAAAAATTTGAAGAGGCAAAGAGTTGCTCCAAACAAAAATGGGAAATAATAAACGGTATAATGAATAGAAAACAAAACAATCTTGAAATTAATAAGCTAAAAGTTGACGACAAAATCATCGAAGACCCAGAAGAAATAAGTATTCTTTTCAATGAATACTTCATCAATGTCACAGAGAAGCTGTTAGAAAATCAAATAGTTACTGAAGATAAATTAAAAATAAATAGTGCAATCTGTAAATCAATGTATATGAACTCCACCAATGAAGAAGAAGTAACGTACATTGTTCAAAACTTAAGCAACAAAAAAAGCACGTCAGATGATACTTTAAGTAACAATCTACTTAAAAAAATCATCCCAGAAATTGTCATCCCAATCACTCATATTTACAATCTTTCCATCGTCCAAGGAATATTTCCACAATGCTTCAAAACATCCAGAGTAGTTCCAATTCACAAAAAGGGGAGCAAATTAGAGACAAGTAATATCGAC
>NW_008704902.1:733856-750294 GCF_000326865.2 Helobdella robusta
ACATACATACATACATACATACATACATACATACATACATACATACATACATACATACATACATACATACATACATACATACATACATACATACATACATACATACATACATACATACATACATACATACATACATACATACATACATACATACATACATACATACATACATACATACATACATACATACATACATACATACATACATACATACATACATACATACATACATACATACATACATACATACATACATACATCACATACACACATATAAACGACTAACATGTACAAAATTGACGTTGAGCTCGTTTATCGCAGTTTCAAATCTCAATCATTCATTCATGAAACATGCACTTTAACATTGCACGCTCGTGACGTCAGTGCCAACAACTATAACTATTACCCCTTCAAATACCGCTACTATTACTATTACTGTTTCAAATATCTTTAATGATACAATTAATGTTTCAAATATATCTCCTATTACAAAAAAAAACTACTTTTAATCTAACACCCTTAACTCTGCTGCAGTTACGTTACCACAACAACCGCTGCCACTTCTACTACTACTGCTTTTACTACTACTACACCAAGCACTACTTCTACTACTTCTTTGGCTACTGCTGCTATCACTGCTGCCGCACTATTATTGCGGCAACCTGACAGATATTACTATTACTTCTATCATTATTGCCATTCCAGAAAAAAATCACCTAATACGGACTCGTCCAATTCACATAAATCTGCGATCCGGATTAACTTTGAATCTCTGTTGAAATTTTCTCTTTTCTATATTAAAAAAAATTCTGCAAAACGGATGATATTAAATGGAATGAATTTCATGCTAGAAGCATTTTGTTTCGCCAATCTCGAATCGTATAGAATGAATAAATTAAAATAATATTTGATGTATCAAGATGGCGAGTCTGTGATAAGGGTAGGGGAGAGGTCGCTTAATTGGGCTGGCCTTCCTAGGAGTGGTGACTAAAACTGCGGAGTGAAGTGGGTGGACTTCAGGTGCCTCTCGTCGCATCCAGTTTAAGTTTGAGGATTTTTTCAACTGACAATCCTACAGCTATTTTTACTTTTTAAATAATTTATTGACGTTTTTATTATTATTCATATCCCATGAAGTTTTTTTTACATTTTCGGTTTTAAACTTTTATCTATTTAGAAAAAACTTATCTGAAGACTGTGTTGTGTGTTGTTAAGCGTGCTATGTGTGTGTTTTGTGTATGTGCTTTTTTATCCGTCTATTTTTTTAAATTAATTACAAAAATTAATAAAAAATAAAATAAACTTTAAAATTATTAACAAACACACAGGCATACGTTGACTGCACCAACAAGACCAGCCACTTTAACCATTCGTTAAACGTTCTCACCCTCCAACGTTCAAATTAAAAAAGAAGAAATTTTGAAAAGAAGTCGTAAATTTGAAAAAAAATGAATCGTAAGTATTAAGTTATGAAAAGAACCTTTTTTAGTTTAGATCTATTGCTCTCATGCATAGCTCCTTTACTCGTTTGGTCTTCTAGTGGCGCGCTTGATGCCTGCGGAGTAAAGGAATAAAGGGAAGGAATGAGTGAATAAATGAATGAGCAAATGATTAAATGAGTGAATGCATGAATAAATGAATGAATTAACGACTGCGTGAATTAATAAACAAATCAAATGAATGAAGACCTAAATGTATATATATAAATGAGATTAATAGAAAAGATATTTAATTAAATGAACGGTCTATAAAAATTTAAATAATAGAAAGTATTTTAAAAAAATGAACGTTTTGAGAAATTGAAAAATAATTGAATGAGTCATTGAAAACTGTCACTTTTTCAGTAATAAAAAAATTGTTGCTCAAAAGTAGAAAAATTGTTGCACAGAAGTAGAAAAATGACAAAATATGCCATACAATGTTTCATGAAACACATTCATCGTTTTTTATGAAACACATATGTTTCAATCAAAAGTTATGTCTAATTTTATTTAAAATCTTCTTCTTAAAATGTCTAGATGGTTTTATAAAATGTTCATGAAATAACCAAAGAGGTACAAATGCAAGTGCCTCATCAACCATCGACCATTCAATAAAATAATTTCAATATGACGTCGTAAAAGTTCTCTTGCGTGACCTCAACATATTTCGCACAAGAAAATTAAGACAGACAGACAGACAGACAGACACACAAAGGCATGAACACGTAAAAATTTGCATACAGATGCACATAGACATGCCCGAAAACATACTCTCATACAGAGGTATTCAAACGTGCGTAGTACATACCACGTACAAGCACACAAATAGTCTTAAATAAACACATATAAACATGCAATGATGCTCTTAAATGCATGTCAATTCAGAAACATGTTCATTCAGGCACATGTACACAAAAAGGTATACGCCAAAACATATACAAAAGGTAAGTGTACACAGGCATACAAACGAGACAACGGACATTAAATGCACAGAAAAAAATGTCTTTATACATACGTAAATGCATGCACGCATGCATGCAAGTAACACACGTTGCACACACATCTACACAAAAATGTACAAACACACACATACACGCCCATAAAATTCATACATATATACAAATAGATGCACTCACATTTCGATAAATTTCGAAATTCCTGCAGAACACTTTGCCACACCCATATGTAAATTATACGTCCAAATATGCACAGAAGCTTTGCTACCGATGTAGGTTACCGATGATGTTTGTGCCAGTATATAAAAATGTGCGTGTACATGCAAACATGTGTTTGTGTGTTTTTGACTGCATGTGTGCATAAATAAGCTTCCGTGTTGTGTGTTCGTGTACATGAGTGTATGCAAAAATGTGTACAGTATTTTATAATTGTGGGATTTCAAGAATGTAGTACTTTGTTAATGGAGGTCACTGACCTTATAATACCATATATAATACCCAATATAATACCCGATGTAATACTCGATGTAATACCGGTATAATAGCGTAATACGCCACAAGGCTTGCACGCGAGGTTTCAGTTTGCGTTTTTGCATGCTGCGTGCACTATGAAGAGAGTACCATACATGGCTCAATATTGCTGGAACCATCACTGCATGGCTAAATAGAGGCACCTCAGTTTTTTTGTATATGCACTTTTGATTGTGTGTGTGTATGTGTGTGTGTGTATGTGTTTGCTTATTTGCAAGTATGTGTGTGTATGTGTGCGTTTTTGTGTGTTTTGTTTCATATATGTTTGTTGATGTGAGTGTGTTTGATTATGTTTAAAGTTAGGTTGCTGAATAATATTCAATCTTAAACATTTGATGACATTAAAAATAATATTTTTATAACTTTTATTATTTGCGGTTGTCAATCAATTTTTAATAATGAAAAACAAAAATAAAAAGCTATCTGAAAAATTGATTCACAGTAAGACCGAAGTTTCATCAAAAAAATATTTCATGTCATTTTTTTAAACATTAAAACTCTGTATAAAAAAATAAAAAAATACTTTTTACAGTTTATTGAAATAAGTTAAAACAAAACAGTTGTTGAATGAAAAGAGAAGATATCTGTAGAGGATGATGAATAATTTTAAATTATTAAACCACCACGTGTTGCAACTTCGTTCGTATGTGTGCATTTATACAATCAAATGTTTCTATATGGCTGATTTTACATCGGTATGTCTGCGTAAAAGTATATACATCTGTGTCTGTGTGTTCAAGCGTGTCTCTGTGTTTCGCAGTTTCGTGGAGTCTTTGCGAAGAGTGTTGGAATGCGTCGAGTGTACGTACAGATACAACGTTCTCAACCATCGGGAAATCGACCATAAAAATCGTGAAACAATTTTTTCGCAATTAACTTTTCCTCTTCTTTGTTTATTGAAGTTTTTTTCAATATTTTTGAAAATGTCTGTCGTTGTTTTTTTTCATAGAAAATTTTAAACTAACGCATTAAAAATCAAGCGCTAGCAGTATAGTGGTTTTGATTCAAATTGTGCAAACAAACAAAAAACACATGCCGACATAAACAAAGCAGAAAAAGAGTCCAACAAACCCATTTAAACGTAAACAGACAAAACATATACAAACAAACAAATATAACACAAACAAACAAACACATACAAACGTCTTAACTCAGTTCGTCTCAATTTTTGAACATGCAAGTCCTACGGCTCTCCTGACAAATGCAAATGTTTTCATGTGGCGAGTTTTATTGGTGAGGAAATGACATAAAAAGAATTTTATTTTTGGCGCTATATTATGCTTCGATTGCTGTTCAGATGTAAAGTGGAAAGAAATATTTTCTTGCATATGTTATCTTCGCGTGTTTGTTGTCCTTTTGAAGTTATTGCTACAAACGTTTCAACATATTCTATGATAATAATAAAAAAATATTTGTATTTGTTTATTAAATTTGGTACTCACTTTTTTCTACTTTATTTGAAAACATAAATAATATTTTGCTTCATATTCGTACTCGCAAATTTGAAAGAAAAAATTTCCAACATGCTTCCCATTTAAATCATCGTTTAGTTCGTGGAGTCGCATCTTTTGTTTTGCCACCAGCCTGACTCTGGAACTAAACAAAATATAAAACAAAGCAAATCATAAACGAAGATCACTTGTCTTTATTTTCATTCTTCGCTTGCAACTCGCGTGCCAAAAAACTATGTGCTTGCAGACAACAGAACTAAAATAAAGAAGCATCAGCCCACATAAACAAGTGAATATGTGAACAACAAACAGATGAACAACAAACACACAAACAACAAACAAACCACAACAAACATGTGGAAACTAACAAATCAACAACAAACATACAAACAACAAACATTAAAACCACAAACATACAAACAACAAACATACAAACAACAAACATGGACAGAAGCATCTCAAAGGGGGTAGAGCAGGTAGGCACATGTAGCGAATGAGACGCCAAAATAGGCTTCAAAACATTGCTTAAAAATTGTCTATCACTATTTCATAAAGTTTACGTGATCAAGTTGAAAACCCCATTCAAAATAAATCTATTTTTTGTGTTTATAAAACAGGTTCAAATCAGGCTAAGAAGCCAACCGGTCACTAAGTTAGATTGAAACAACCAAGAAACTTAACAAGAAAATAGCAGGATAACGTTGTGTATAAATAAATATTTTATATCGAACTGACGTAAAAAAAGGAACACCAAGAATAAAATTGGTCCTAAACAACAACAACTACAACAACACAACAACAACACAATCTGGACACAAAACTAACCAACACATCAACACGAAACATGGCAACAAAATTATTTTCGCAATGTGCACTAGCTCAATCGCCTGATCTAAACTGCTTATCCAAGAAAAAAACAACAACAACAAAAATCAAACAATAAATGGGGAGAACCTCAAAAACAGAAACAACAACAACAGCGCTACTACAACAACCATTACCCACTACAGTTGCCACGACGACAATTACTACTGCAGCGACAAAAATAACAACGAAAAGAGCAGCTGTAAGGACACTAGCGACAATTATTAACAACGGCAACAACCACAAACCATCCATCATTTCAACATTCAACCGTTAAAATTCAATCAGAACAATTGAGTTTTGCTTGAATAAACGCACTAATGAACGAATGATTAGATGAGCAGACCAGCGAAAAATAACAATAACGAAAAAGAAAATAAAAAATATATGTGCTTATTGATACAAATCTTAAATATATTTTTAGTTGACTGTTTGCTGTTTTGCATTTTGTATGTTATACAAACAATTCAGAGAAGCAAATAATGTGAAAATTTGACCAAATTTGGCATTTAGAAAATTGTTATTGTCGCTCTGCGGCTTATATTTTTTAACCAAACAATCCTGTAAAATTCATTTCAACTTTTTTAATGGTTCCCTGCTATAGATGTTATTCTATATCTAATGGAGTTTATATTTTACTATGTCAAATGTAATGTATTAAAAACATGATAGATTTTATGTTTACTTTAAACTGTATGGTTAATACAAAAATGACATTTTATAGATTTTAAAAATTATTTCAATTGCACGTAAAAATGAAAATGTGCAACGAAAACAACATCAGTTTATACAATACGATTGAAACAACATTAAAAACAAAAAAAAACATAAACATAAACCACAGAAACTTAGCAACAACATAAACAAAAGTAGCAGCAATGACATCAACAACAGAGAAAACAAAACAACATCGAGGAAAGACATGGAACGCACTGCATTGCATTCCAACTTCATGTTAAACCCACTTGCCAAGAAGATAGGATAGGCAGAAGTGCCTGTTGTAAAGAAGGCTTTGTGACAAACATTTTAATTATGCATGACCCCTACAAGCCAACTACACTCTCTATGCTGCACCACGCTCTACACATCTACATATAAACATCTATCTACATATATACATCTATCTAAATATCTCTCCTCACATGCATACACACCCATACATGCATACACTCACACGTACGTGTTTAAAATATACCACGCAAAATTTTATTAGACGGTAAACATACAAATAATAATTCATTCAGGTGCATTATCACGCACACGAATATATAAACAAAATTGTTATTTACATGTATCTGTATATATACACAGACTATGCACACTACTATACAATCACATATTCGCAGAGTTTATGTATACAACAAATGTAAAATCACAGACACACACACAGATGCGTGTGCATTGGAAGAAGAGACATAGAAAGATAATTAATGGGCGATAATATCCAAAGACTTTAATATTATAATCGCCCAATTTTAATCATCTGCGGCACAATATTAGAAGTCCGCCAAAAAATAGAAACATTACACACACACACACACACACACACACACACACACACACACATACACACACACACACCCAAGCACACTAAACATCCACAAAAACATTTACACACACACACAAACACACTTACAATATACATACACACGCCTTTATAGAAACACAGAATTAAACATCTGTCATCTAAATTAAAGTCAAGTTGGATAGAAAATGGACGCAGCAGCTGAATAAAAAGGTGAAGAAAGAAGAAGATACGAATCACAATGTAAAAAAAATAGAATAAAAGAGAGAAATTAAAAGGTAAGAAGAAAGCAGGATAGAAAGATAGCGAAAAAGTAAGAGAGAGAGAAAGAGAGAGAGAGAGAGAGAGAAAGAGAGAGAGAGATAACAACGAAGGTAGAGAAACTCATATGAGAATTTATGGTATTTAATTATTGAAAGAGGAAGAAGCATTTCTTTCCTATGGATTCAACTATTCTTCAGACAGATGGTTGCGATGATGACGAGTACGAGCTTGTGAATGATGCGAGAAATATTTAAGATACTCTGTCCTGTCTGAAACGTTGGCTGATGTTGAAGATGATGACATGATAGAAAAATGATGATAACAAAAGAGAAACTGATGATGATGATGATGGTGATAATAAAAAATGTTGTTGTTGACGATGGCGAAAGTAGCGTTGATAACGATGATGATAATGAAACGACTGCTTGATCAGCTGCTTAAACTTCACTTATTGAGTTTTCAACGAATTTTAAAAATTTAATGACCTCCAATCTCTGAGAACATACTTTTATTTCATCCTTTCAATAGCTCTCAAACGCATTTTTTCAACGTTGATTTTAATTTTTAGAATTTTATTCAAAGGGTTAAAAATTTGCGAATCTCATTATTTTTAAATTCAAGTGTAACATTAGTAATTACAGCGGTATAAAGATTTGCTACTTTGAATTTGTTCTCAAATTTGTGCAGAAATAGAATTCGACAGAACATAGTAACATACACAACCACATAGTAACATACACAACCACATAGTAACATACATAGTTACGTAGTTACATATTTCTAATTTAAAACTTCACACATCCACACAATTACATGCACAGTACTAACAAATAAATATGCAAGAAAAAAATCTTAACATACAAACGCGCATACAACAAACACACGCACACACACAAACACACACACAAACACACAAACAAACACACACAAAAAACACAAGTGTATTCAACATTATCAATTTCTACATAAAATCTGAAGTATCGTCCATACGTGTCAAGCGTCGGATTACCTATCGGGCCATCAACTTTCTGGATTACCTATCAGGCCATCATCTTGCCTATTATGACGTCATTATCACGTTTCAATTTTATGTTGTTGCGAGCGCGGGGAGTTTATTGTCGTTAAAGGTGGTGATGATGATTG
The DNA here is from genome assembly GCF_000326865.2 of Helobdella robusta. Classification (NCBI taxonomy): domain Eukaryota; kingdom Metazoa; phylum Annelida; class Clitellata; order Rhynchobdellida; family Glossiphoniidae; genus Helobdella; species Helobdella robusta. The sequence goes on from NW_008704902.1 coordinate 742,072, forward strand.
CTAAGTTAATGCTGATTATGATGATGCATATAGTTGTGATGATGAAGAAGAAGATGATGATGATGATGATGAAGATGATTATGGACATGATGATGAAGATGATTATCCACCGGAAATCTCTATTTGAAGGTTAGATCTTTTTTCATAATTGTTAGTTGTACAATATTTGTATATAAAATTTGCATGTATGAGCTTTGTATATTTTGACGTATTGTTTGTGTATTCTGTGGAATATGGATTAAATGTTTTGAATATGTGTACGTTTGGCTAACATGCATGTATGTATGTATGTATGTATGTATGTATGTATGTATGTATGTATGTATGTATGTATGTATGTATGTATGTATGTATGTATGTATGCATGTATGTATGTATGTTAAAACCAAAACATGATGAGTGACACTGAACCGTCAAACATCAAGTAACAAATGGATTAATACTTTGATTTGTCGTTAATTGCACATGTTAATTGTATGTATGTATGTATGTATGTATGTATGTATGTATGTATGTATGTATGTATGTACGTATGTATGTATGTATGTATGTATATATGTTAAAACCAAAACATGATGAGTGACACTGAACCGTCAAACATCAAGTAACAAATGGATTAACACTTTGATTTGTCGTTTGTCGTTGTATGTATGTATGTATGTATGTATGTATGTATGTATGTATGTATGTATGTATGTATGTATGTATGTATGTATGTATGTATGTATGTATGTATGTGCAGCACTGTACTGTACAAGTTTGTATGTTTGAGAAGGGTTTCTTCGCAGAAATTATTGAAGTATGACGTTTCTGGATTAGGACGGCGCGGAGAATGTACGTATCTGTGTTCGTGTGTGATTGCATGTGTGTGATTGTATGTGCGTGTGATTGCATGTGTATGATTGTATGTGTGTGTGTGTGTGTTTACCAACGTTCATTGTTCACAATTTCACAATTTGAACATGTTAACATAAAAATATAAATTGCATGGTGTGATTACCTCTAAATAAAATACTGAGAAAGTTCCAATGAAATGTTATTTGCACAATTACATGCACACACATAATAAAGTTATCCACACATACAAATTAACACGAAATCATAAAAAACAATTCACAGACACGTACTAAAACATACATATACAGATAGAAAAAAATACATATACAGAATTGCACACACGCACACACAATAAACACGCACGTATAAACATGCTTCCACTTACTCCGTATTAAGTCGTACTTATCAATTTGGTTGCTACCGTAAAAAACATTTTGCATGTGGTAATAAATTGAATGCATTGCAGCGAACGCAAGTGTACACACACACACAGACACACAGACACACCACACACACACACAGTGTACGTGTGTTTGTTTGTTTGTTTGTTTGCGGGTATGTGTATATACATTAACGCTGCTATGTTTACAAAATGATGAAGACACCAGTCTGAAACTTTCTTATCATTATTTATATCATCATATTAATCACCATAATTATCTTTCCAACTTAACATCATAAAAATAAAGACCATTTTATAACAATTTTATCACCTTAAATTCATCTTAATCATTTCCATTACCATTCCTTTTTTGTGTTTTTCATCATCAACACCACCACAACCATCATTTTCATCATCATCTCCTCTTCTTCCTCCTTCTCATAATCATCAACCACAACAACATCGTCATTATCGTCATCATTCATCTCTGGAGACGTTGCATTGGTCATCAATTAGACTGGCATGTACCACACACACACACACGCACGCACACACGCACGCACGCACACACAAACACACACACTCACACACACATACATACATACACAAATACACACATACTCCATCCAACACCATATACATACATACAAACATACACAACACTCACACACACGCTCACGCGTTCACACACGCACACAAACACGCACACAAACAAAAAGATGGATTGATCAATAATCGAGTCGATATCTGTGGGGGCGGATGGCGTGTTTGCCCTGCTGGCCATTCATATTTGTCTTAAGAAACATCCACATTAACGGGTATACGGGTATTACAAACGTACATACACAGACGTATTTCAGTGTATTCGTGTGCCAACGTATGCACGTGTGCACGTGTCTTAATACACAACCCCGTGAAAAACGTGTCGTAACTACCAAAAGATTTCATATTAAAATCTACACAGATTAATGTTTCAGATGCAATGTACAAATTATTTATTACTATATAAATATGGTAGAACCAACCAGACAATTTGTCGTTGTCTCATTGAAGCAGCGGTTATTAGCCATAACCAGTCCATCAACTTATTGATCGGAAGAAAATATTTTCTTGTTTGTTTGAAAAATATTGTTCAGACAAATATTGAGAATTGTACGACAATGGTACGACAACAAAGTTTAGAAATATAATGACAAAATTCTGGCACCAATTGCGCATTAAAAACCGTAGTTTGAAATTTCTAAAAACTTTTCAAACTTTGGTATCAAGAGCAAATTTTAAAATTAATTTGGTAAATAAAACAAAAATTTTTACGTTTTGAAAGAATGTTGTTTGCTAAAATGGGCCACAGTAGTAATGAAGACGACAAAGATGAAAATGAAACTGTTGTACAAAATATGATTATATCCTTTTTCGTTCGTTCGTTACTCACATGAAGATGTTATTTAGTAAAAAATAAAATGCGATAGTGATGACAATATTTACTTAACATTATCATCTCATTCCTCAGTCTTATAACCATCATCAAATTTTGAAATGACCATCAGAATTTGAAATGACCATCAAACTTTTTAATCATTTTTATCCTAGGTACATTATCAACATTATTGCCATTTGCAATTCTGTTATCTCCTTTCTGGTGCATCTGAATTATCATCATCGGTGTTATCAACGTTTTCATTATAAATCATCGTCATCATTGTTGTTGTTATTATCGTCATCATTATTCTCAAATAATAATAATAACAACAACAACAACAACAACAACATTAATAATAATTATAATAATAATCAATGGTATCACTTTTTTCATTTTCAACGTCATCATCACCATCATCACATTACATTAGCATCGGTGTCATCGTTATCAAACAAATAATCACCATTATCATCTTCATCATCATCATCACAATCACCATCTGCTTCGTCGTTTCCACCGTCATCATCATCATTTTCGTCATCACAATCATCACCAGCATCACCATTATCAGCATCATCACCCTCATCATCATCACCACAACCTCCATCATCATTTTCGTCATCACAATCATCACCAGCATCATCACCAGCATCATCATCACCACCATCACCCTCATCATCATCATAATTATCATCACAATCATCCTCTCCCTCTTTCTCCTCTCTTCCTCATCATCATCATCACGGACTACACCCTGGGGCTTACAGCACAAGTACGTAACCATGGCGACTGATTTATAATGAGGCGTTAGTTTGTACGTGATGATGGCGAACCATAATAATAATAATAATAATAATAATAATAATAATAATAATAATAATAATAATAATAATAATAATAATAATAATAAGAATAAAAAGAAGAATAACAATAAAACATCATCATAATAATAATAAATTATATCAATAATAATTAATACCAATACTACTAATAATAATTGTAATCAACCGACAAATAGCTGGTATTTTATTTCCATTTTAGGTTTACAAGCCAATTGAAAGAAACCTTCCAACGTTTTTTTGTATCTTTTAGCATCGATGACGTCATCCTGCTGGTGTGATTTCTTCAATTTCCTCAAATTTCAAAATTTGTTATGTTCTCTAAGCATGACTGATGAGTAACAAAACGACGATGTAGAATGCGAACGATGATGACGACGACAACATGATGATGATGAAATGATGAAACAAAAATTTGTCTACAACAATGTTGCATCACCATTTTGAATTTATTTTTCTCTTCACTAAAGCCCAGTGAACCTTTAAATAAAAAATTCAAACTTTCCAGTGCAACCAGCTGAGCATATATCTTTTAGACCACTTTTTGCCAAACTGTTTTGAGGTTCAAGTTGATTATTTTATAATTTTTAAAACAAATTTTTTATCCAAGTGCTTTATTGTAGTTGTATTTACATTGATGTGAAAAACCATTCTCAAAATTTCATAATTTTTTGAAATGAAACATATCAATGGTTAACTATTTCGATGATGAAAATATTAACTCATAAATATCAATAAACACAAACACATACAAAAAAGTAAATATTGTATGCGTGTAAACATTGTAAATATTGTATATATGTAAACATTGTATATACGTAAACATTGTAAACGTTTTATACATGTAAACCAATAGCTAGAAAAGCAAAAAAAATTCACACTGCCAACTGTCTTCTAAACTACACTTGGTTGATGAATTAGTCCTAATACAGCTTTGAAATGAAAACAAAAAATTTTGCATTGCGTCGCAATTGATGAATACTTCGTATTATATTTTATTTAAAACCTAATTTTTAATTTATTAAAATTTTACAAACTATTTTATTTTCTGCAGACGACAAAATATCAATCTTTTGCAGACCTGTAAATGTACGATTCCAACAAAGCAAAGCATGATACAGGGCAGTAACAAAAACGCTCTGTATTTCCTACACAAAGAAAATATTACGCATGAAAATACGCAGTTAGTAAGAAATCTTGTATGATAAACCAAATGCCAATGCATATCATTATCAATAAATGATCAACTTTTAACAACAGATGAAAATTTAGATGTATACACACAAAAACATGGCAAAACCACACGTGCATAAATATAGTACATGCAAACAAACACAGATGTCACCAACTATGGTACAGACACATAACACAAATACAGATACACACACACAAATAGATACACACACAAATAGATACACACATACGAATAGATACAAACATACAAATAGATGCATACATACATATAAATGCAGATATACATACAAATAGATACATATACGGGTATACACGCACGCACACACACAATACATACAACTCATCCTCTTTAGATATCAATGGAGCTTTTAATTTGGAGTCACGTAGAATTAGGATCTTTTGCAACAATTGAACCGGATATAGAGGGAAAAAACCTGGCAACATTGTTGGAATTTGAAATTGGTTTCTAAATTTTTTTTTATCCTTTTATCTTGATGGAATTCCCAAAGTGCAAAAATTTTTGTGTTGTGTGATGATCACGTGATGGCGGAGAGGATGATGATGACGTCATTTCATATTGCGATTGAAGAAAAATTTACAATGACCTCGTGAACCAATTGTGCAATTTACGCTATACCATCAAAATAAACACCGGTTAGTACATAATTTTTTGTTTATCCTAATCTGAACCTAACTCAAACCAATTCAAAATCATTCAAATTTAGGTACTTTGACAAAACTTAAGAACGAAAGTAATACCATACCATTTGATAAAGCAAAACCCAAGGTGGAAAATAGTAGCATTAAGTAGCACTAAGTAGCATTGAAGTAGCACGTCTGTTTTTGTAATGTGCTTCGTTCATCATCAAACGCTTCATCGATGGTGCGTGCCACAAGCGCCTGCATGTTTATAAGCCGTCGCCAGAGGACCCGCTAACGAGAAAAACTGATTCTTATTTGCATTCTTTCTTGTGTTTGGAGAGTACTTATTTTTTGTTTTCTATGGTTTCTATGTAATATTTTATACGCTACAGATATTGTTGTCTTAAAATCGTCTATTGGTTTTCTATAAGTCCTGTTGAAGATTTTTTAAATTCAGAAACTTAGAATCAGTATGAAAATAATTGTTCAAATTAATATATCTGCAAAACTTTGACAAAATAATACCCTTCTTGATTATACCATCAATAGACTATCTAAACACATAACCACCCTACCTAACTACCTACCTACCTACCCACTTACATACCTACTTACCTACCTACCTACCTACCCACCCACCTACTTACATACCAAACCACCTACCCACCCACCTACTTACCTACCTACCCACGCACCCACTGCCCTTCCATTTTGCCATCTAAACTGTTCCATGGTCTTCATTGCATTGCTATGGCAATTTAAAAAATGCTCTGTTCTAAAGCTTACGTGAGTCGAGTGAACGTTTGAATATACGGACGTGTGGTAAAATGGTGTTTGTGATGTGACGTTTGTTAATGTGTGAGAGTCTTTGTTGTTAAATATTTGTGTATTCATGTGTTGTGCAGGCCAGTTTGTGTGCTTGCATCATTTCGCGTTTTGTGTTTGTTTGTGGGACATTGTTTTGGAATCCTGCTACGAAGATATCATGTAAAAACTACCGATGCTCCTATCAGTGGCGGGTCTAGGGAGGGGGTGAACGGGAATGCCTTCACCCACACCGCCAGATCATAAAGAAGAAATTATTTCCATATTTTTAGTATATTTTTGCGTCATAATTCAAATTATTTCAAATTAAACAGGAAAATTTCAAACGATAAACTACAATTTTTAAGAAATAATTGAGAACTAAGCTACAACAAGTTCGTCAACGTGAATTCTGTTAGAAAATCATGCACCCTACCGACAAATACTGGATTTGCCACTGGCTCATTTTGTATTTCGTTTATTGATATGTCTTGCATCTTTGAAATTAATGAAATAATTTGATGGGAACTAATTTTGTGACATTTATAACTTGTCTTAGATCTTACGTTCTCTCTCAACTTTCAATTTGTATTTTCATTCATGCTGAAGGTATATCTTTTAAATGTTAACGTACATGCACACACATATATTTACACACACACGCACGCACACACGCACGCACACACACACCAAACACACACAGGCGCACACGCACACACACATTTGTTTTATACTGTAGTAGTAAGAGTAGAAAATTGAGAAACGCAAAACATACGTTACCGCGCCGAAGAAATGAGAAGACTGCCAACTTCACTTTGCTGGCACATTCATTCTGCGCTGCGTGCAAGACTAATACGGCACGTCAATGAACAAACACACGAGGAAGAAGAATGTCTACAATTTCTCTTTGGAGGGAATTTTTGGAGTTTTTACTTATTGATCACCTCACTTTTATCGATCACCTCACTAACTCACTAAGTCATCATTTAGTCTATTAATAAGTCACCAAATATATTAATAATCATTAAACTTTTTCACACACAGGCCTAGCCTTTATCTATCGATCACCTGACTAACCCACTAAGTCATCATCTAGTCTATCAATGTGCCGTTACTTCATTTTATATTCCATCGTCAATTACTTTTCTTTTATTTGTCTTATTATTATTTATTTTATTCTAACATATTTTATTTTCATGTTTTATCATTTCTCTTCCTCACTTTTTATATTTATTTTCTCACTTATTTGTTTAATTTTGTTTCAATGCCTTGCATGTTGTTACAGTTTCTGCGTCTGTCAGATCCTGATTTTTAAAGAATAATAAAAAAAAAAAAAAAAAAAATTCGATGCTGAAAATTGCGGCATCATTAAATAAATAACTTGTAGAAGAAGTGCTTCAAAGATGAGGACATTGCTATTATTATTACTATTATTATAATAACATTATCTATTATTTCAATTGCATAAACACAGTCTTTCACACTCACACATGTTTTCACATCTTCAATTACTACTAATTCTACTACTACTACTACTCTTACTACTATTACTAATACTACTACTACTATTACTATTACTACTACTACAACTACTACTACTACTACTACTATTACTACTACTATTACTACTACTACTACTACTCTTACTACTATTACTAATACTACTACTACTACTACTACTACTACTACTACTACCACCACGGCAACTCAACAACAGCAACAACAACAGCAGCAAAAAAGACAGCAACTAAAACATTGACATCAACTTAATTGAAACAACTAATTTGTTCCTTACTTGTCATGCTGGATTAGATCACTGGATTGGATGCAGACATTTAAAATTCTTTCAAATTCAAGCCATCTCACATGAGCGTACTTGCGTGGCTAAGGTGTGTGTGTGCGTGCATGTGTGCGTGCGTGTGTGCGTGCGTGTGCGTGTGTGTGTCCGTGTACTTGCACACCCTCACACATGCAAGAAATTTTTCTTGTCCTTCAAAACTTTCATATCTACATCTAGTTAAACGAGGCATAAGCTAGGAAGCACATTGTACATTATATTTCCATGCCATTAGCATTGATATCTCCAACATCACTCCCATTCTATC
>NW_008704902.1:750448-877029 GCF_000326865.2 Helobdella robusta
GTTATCGTCGTCATGCTCATTTTTTAACTTTTTGATTACATTGTATACAAATTATCATCTAATACTCTACTGCTCTTACGGTCATATTGTTTATTATCACCGTCGTCGTCATCATCACACTGTCATCTTTAGAACCATTATCATCATCATTTTTTATAATAATAATCTATCATTATCATCATCATTTTTCATCACCATCCTATTCATAATCATCGTGACCAATTTTATCATCATCATTATCAACACCATTGTAATCATCATTATCACCTTTCCATCTTCTTTCTCGTCCTCATCACTCTTTTTTATCATCATCATTTTCATCATCATCATCATCACTGAAATCTTCGTCGTCATCATTGTCTTCATCATCATCATTGTAATCATCACTCTCATCATCATCATTGTAATCACCACAATAATCATCGTCGTCATTGTAATCCACACAGTCATCATCGTAATCATAATCGTCTTCATCACTTTTTTATCATCATCTACATAGCGTCACACCTCAATAATTCTCATGATTACACGACCGCCAAATGACTTTTATGCTGTCATTATTATTATTACCATTATTATTATTTCATTGTCATTATTATTATTATCGCTACTATTATTTTATTAGTACTTTTTATTAGTATTATTATTGTTGTTGTTATTGTTGTTGTTGTTATGATAGTACCATCATTATTATAATTATAATTATTTATTATTATTCTTATTGTCGTCTTCAGTTTATTTTCACCGTTATCAATTAAATCGTTTATATAATTTTTGTTCTCGTTATATTTTTAAAACTATTACGATGTGCAAAATTATAAACTCAACAGAAATAGAAGAACAAACAAATGGATGAACAAACAGAATTGGATGAACAAACAGAATTGGATGAACAATAAAATGGATGAACACACAAACAAACGTACGAACAAACCATGCGACATAAAATAGAGTAGATTTGTACAATTAGATTCTTTTGATCAATACTTTCTCCATTAATGCTCTGAACAGATAACGTGCAATAAAGAACTGCCAGACGCTCGCGCTTCGCCTTGCCTATTTTTTTACGTTTTTATTACTGAAACATGCTTCTAATTGCAGACATCAACAAAACATTAATGCTGCTGCGATATAAATATTGGGTAATTTCATTGAGGTTGAATTGGAAAAAACCTGTGTAGATTGTACAGTTTTGAAATGATTGTTCGAGATTATATATAGAGCTGTGAAACTTTCCGTAAGTTTTAGCAATAGTACTTTTAAAGACCTTTTATAAGCCAAAGATAGTTGATGCCTTGATCATTCACTATCAAAATAGGGATTGTATGTAATGAAACAGACAAAGACGTCAAAATGATGACTATCATTTGAATTTACTTGTGATCTTGCTATGTTAGTTATTGATATTTTAACCATTTCATGTTTGTCTGCGTTCCATAAAAATTACAGAAACCAAATAATACAAACAAGATTGTTTGAATCTTTCTAAATTTAGGAAATCTTTTGCTAACTAAACCACTTTGAATCAGATTCTCTTGAGTATCTTGAATAAATTGTTGGTATTTATTTTAGACCTAATGACAGACAGTTGGATTGTTACTTGAATATTTAAAAGCATTGCAGTATTACAATTGCTTATACTGAAAAAAATCAATTCAAAAACTTCTCAATAATTTTTTTGGGTTTTCAATTTCTAACAAAACAATTAAATTTTTTAACTGCCTGTTTTAATCTTGCATTAAAAATAATTTTTTTATTCATTCATCAGTTTTCGGAACTCAACATCGATAAAAAGCAAAGTCCAAAAAATCATCCCCACTATGCCTATTGGATGCCAGCAAGACTTCCAACCAACTCACAACTCGTCCATATTCAAAGGCATTATTTATGGCTGAAGATTAACTTGTGACACCATTATTGATTACAGGACGAAACGTTTCTTAATAACTGCAAGTTTCGTCCACAAATTTTTATTACACATCTCAAAAAAATTTTTTAAACAAAAGTTTTAACTGAACAAAAAATGTTCTGCAACAAAGTGCTTTTTTTAAACTAAAAAATTAGATTTATTTTCATATTTATCTTTATGTTTTCAAGTTTCATCAACAGAGCATTTTCAGGTTAGTTCTGCAGTACAAATCGACTCAAACACGAATACAAATAGCAAAAAGATTCAAAGTGATTAAATTTTCGTTTCAGAATATATCTGTATTACTTATTTATAGAGTATTTAACAGCATAAAATTAAAGTTCAACATAAAACATTCAACAATGAAACATGAATTAAACGTTTCAAGAATGTACGTTTCATACAAGTGGGATTGTTTGGCAATTCGTTCGCTGACGCATGTTCTCAAATTTGTTGGCCACTATCGTTCCACCATTCTAACTTTCAGAATTCTTTCCTATGAGAACTCTTAACGTTTGAGTAGGAAAATTTTTGATTTATTTACTTGTTTTGTTTATTAATTAATTAATTGCAAACAGTTCCATTCGTTTGTTTTGCTATATTCAAGTTTTTGTACTTCTCAATATTTTACCGGGAATTCAAGAAAAATGGTTAGTTTTTCAATTAGTTGAAATGGACTATTTAATTAGTTTTATAAATATTATTTGTTTTTAGTTGTTAAAATGGCATGGAAAAAAAACTATCAAATACTCAATCTCATTTACTTGTACAAATATTGCAAGCACACTTTAAAATATAACATGTACATTTAAAAATATAACATGCACGTACGACGACGAATCTTCCATGCACCGAACAGCGTGAATGCATCAGTGTGCACGTGGGACAGGCTGGTGTGCAGATAGGAAATGCATGTTGGGAGTTGTATTGCTTGGAACATGGCATCCAACCGGATGGTCAAATGCCCAGTGACAAGGTGACTGGCAAGTCTGACGATTCCTTCAACACTTTCTTCGCTGAAACCGGCTCAGGAAAACACGTGCCAAGAGCGGTCTTTATTGATCTAGAGCCCACTGTTGTCGGTTAGCATTAAAATTTATCGTTCTTAATAATTATATTGAGCTACTATTGACTGCCATAGTACATTTTGTAACAATTTTGCTGGTCTTAACCATTTAGTTTGTAAAAATCATTTAGTTTGATGTTTCATTAATACCAACAAATTTTCAACCAATTTTTTAAGATGAAGTTCGTCGCGGCAAGTACCGCCAGTTGTTCCATCCCGAGCAGCTGATAACAGGCAAGGAGGATGCAGCAAACAACTACGCCAGAGGTCACTACACGATCGGCAAAGAAACCATTGACCTGGTGCTTGACAGGATCAGGAAACTGGCTGACCAGTGCACAGGACTCCAAGGCTTCCTCATTTTTCACAGTTTTGGAGGGGGAACTGGTTCAGGATTCACTTCCCTTCTTATGGAAAGGTTTTTACATTTTTGTTTTTAAAAATGTATTATGTGAATAATAATGGAATAATATTTAGTTTCAAAAAATTATGTTTCAGTGAGTAAAATACATCGTGATTGGCAACTATTAATATTTACGTTTAACCATAGATTGAGTGTGGATTACGGCAAAAAGTCCAAGTTGGAGTTTAGCGTGTATCCTGCGCCGCAGATATCAACGGCAGTCGTTGAACCCTACAACTCCATTCTCACCACCCACACCACTCTGGAACATTCCGATTGCGCATTCATGGTCGACAACGAGGCCATCTACGACATCTGCAGAAAGAATTTGGACATCGAGAGGCCTTCGTACACTAATCTGAATCGCCTCATCGCTCAAGTTGTCAGTTCCATTACAGCATCTCTACGATTTGACGGAGCCCTAAATGTTGATTTGACAGAATTTCAAACAAATTTGGTACCGTATCCTCGCATTCATTTTCCATTGGCCACCTACGCTCCTGTTATTTCCGCAGAGAAAGCTTACCATGAACAGTTGACCGTCGCCGAAATAACAAATGCCTGCTTCGAACCTTCCAACCAGATGGTGAAGTGTGATCCACGTCATGGGAAGTACATGGCATGCTGCCTCCTCTATCGAGGTGATGTTGTGCCGAAAGATGTGAACGCCGCCATTGCTAGCATCAAAACAAAACGAACAATTCAATTCGTTGATTGGTGTCCCACCGGATTCAAAGTTGGCATCAACTACCAGCGTCCAACAACCATCCCTGGAGGAGACCTGGCATCTGTGCAGAGAGCAGTCTGCATGTTGAGCAACACGACTGCGGTTGCAGAGGCCTGGGCTCGTCTCGATCACAAATTTGATTTAATGTACGCCAAGAGAGCTTTCGTGCACTGGTACGTTGGCGAGGGCATGGAGGAAGGAGAGTTCTCTGAAGCTCGAGAAGACATGGCAGCTCTGGAGAAGGACTACGAAGAAGTCGGCATGGATTCGGCAAATGGAGGCGGCGACGACGATGAGGAATTTTAAAATTAAAGTATATCACTTAACGCATTGGTTGTTTTTTTTCATAATAACATATTTAGGCTACGTTGAAATTGAACATAACCGACTTATTGGTGCATTATTTGAAATAAAAGCTATTACGATCAAATTAAATTATCAGATGAATATTTATTATTATATCAGGAAGGTTGTTTGTTTCCATATTATTTTTCGGAAACATAACTAGCTTTAATTTCGCTGCCAAATTTTTCATGCATAGTTTATTTATTTGCTTGAAAATGTAATAAAATAAATTTATTCCAAAAACCAAGTTTTTCTTTCATGGAGTTCGGTTTCAAAATTACGAAACGTCTGCGGCCTTTCCAACTGAGCGTTATTTTTGAATAAATTATTAAAAAAGTTAATAAAATTAACAACGTCACTTTTTAATGTGGGCGGCGTTAAAGTTTTCAATAGTGTTTGTATGGTTGATGGATAATATTGTGAATGATTTCAAGATGATAGCATTATTATTGCGATATTTTTACCAAGTTAATTTTCGTTTCCTTGTGTTATATCATGAGGACGAGAATCTCTAGCACTGCAGCGACACATCTCAGTGTGACTGCTATTTTAGATTTTTAGATTGGTTGAATAATTTTTATAAATTTTTAGGTTTAAAACTAACAAAATGTAATAATTAGAAGATACTGAAATGTCAACCAATTTTTATTCGAATAATTTGTAAAAGTGTACAGCATTTTAACATTTTTATTACCGAACAAATTATTTCCTGTGATTTGAGTACCAGGATTGCTTATCTGTAGAAATACTTTACAAATTTCAAAATTCTAATCAACAAAATGTTTTTATCATGACTTGCAACACAAAACTTTTGTCCAACAATTCGGAAAATATGTTGCCAGATGTCTTTTTGCAATGCTGTCTTGTCATCAAACGTTGTATAAACCTAAATGAAAACTAACGAATGGTGGTATGTACGCCTAAAAATTATTTTATTTTTGAAAATTATTATTATTATTTAATAAATAATTTAATAAATAAATAGATTATAATTAATAAATTAATGGCGAGCTGAAGATTTCAATGATAAATCGACTGAAGAACAGATTTCAAATACGATAATTTAAAATATCATAACATAATGCAAATGACCAAAAAAAATTATTAATTGTTCGGAGATCATAAATGGCAAGCATAGAAAAATAATTGCATCTGTATGGTACCAATGGGAATTATTGTTCTATGCTTTCGCTTCGTCGAATGGAGCAGATGACTTTTTGCAAGAAACAAAACAAATATGAATTTTATTATATCTAACATCTTTTATTTTATGCTTTTCGAAACTATAAATTGTAAAAAGAATCAAAACACAAAATTTAAAATTTTTTGAAGAATATAATAATTTGATCACAAAAATATGGGAGAAAAACAGCCAGCCATAGCTGATTTAGTAGTAAATATGACGTCAAATAGTCAGATAATAAAAACAAATTCAAAATAAAAACCATGTATGTACAAATAAAAAGAGAGAAAAAAGAAAATATGTTTCGGCAATTGAATGAGTGGAGCGTGATTGAAATAACTGAAATCATTTTCTGCTGGAATTTGTAGGCATTAGTTTGTTTCTGTATATACGCTTGGATGTTTATAAATTTGTACACTTAAGTTTGTAAATTGTTGTTTGTATGTGTTTGTGTATTTACGATGGGTGATAAATTTGTATTGCTTGCGTCTAGTTGGTAATCAGTTTGTTCTTATACGCTCAGTCGTGATGTAACTATTTAATATTTAAGTGTATAAGTTAGTAAACCATTTTTTGGAATAGTTTGAATTTAATTTTTTGACAGAATTTTAATGTAGTTTCTGAAGAATTATGAAGGCCTAAATAGTTTGTGAAATGTTAAAATACTGATTTCAGGAAAATGGTTGTGACTGTCCACAGTTTTGTTGTGACTGGATGCGGTTGCGTTGTTTGCCAGAATTTGTTTTTACTTCATTACTTCATGCGAGTAGATACTGCTCACACATTTTCTCTCTTTCTCTCTCTCTCTCTCTCTCTCTCTCTCTCTCTCTCTCTCTCTCTCTCTCTCTCTCTCTCTCTCTCTCTTGTACACGCACACACAGCAATATATTTATTTGCACAATCCAGAGAGCGTAATTAGAGACACACAAAATTTAACCCGTACGTAATTCAATTATTTGCTCCCAATTGAATACTAGCACAATTAGACATGGAAAAAACTAATTTAAACAACTTAATTACTAATTGCCTGCAAAAGTTCACACTCGTACAATCGGACACACAGACAAAAATTAAACAATAACTCAAACATACAGGCATAGGCATACAGCAAACATCTATATAACACACACACACACACACACACACAAAAAGACATAAACACATGCACACAAACATACAAACATACATGAAATATTTGCATGCACATACAAATCGGGCAGTTATTTTATTTCGGCTAAATCGTCCTCGGAGAGAATAATGTATGTGGATTTGAATACTGTGTCAGAGAAACTCTATCACAACTACCACAGTCCACAACTACTACTACTGCTGCTGCTGCTGCTGTTGCTTCTACTACTACTACTACTACCACTGCTACGGCTATTTTTATTTATTATTAATATATCGATAATAGATATTTATTTTTGATCCTGCCTCTTACTAGTTAAACATTAGAAATAGTAGTATGACCACCGCCCAATAAATATTTATTATTTCAATATATACAAATTTAAATTAATTATACCGTTAATGAATTGCTAATAATTTGTAATTTGTTTCCACAGTTGAGTGTTTTAGACTTTATGGCAGCTCTACCATTACATTCTTACTTTCACTACTACTGTAAAAATCTCAGATATGCAAAATAAAACACTAGTTACTGCTTCTGTTGTGTCTGTTATCGATGTTGTAACGAGATGTGGGGATGTGCGTTTGGAAATTTGTTAAAATATGAGGACTCTACTTTCAAAATTGATATACTACCCTAATCCCAATAATTTTTTTATAACACAAATAAAAATGTAAAAAATTGTACTAAGAAATGATGAAGGATTTGATATATGCCGGAAAAATTGATAAAAAAATGAGCCAATAGCAACAAAAAATCAATTATAGTGAGAAAAGAAACACACAACGCAACACCTACAAAATAACTCACAAAACGAGCAATCAAGCCGGAAGCCATTTTGTAATAAATCGTTTAACGGCCATGTTTTGGCGCGAAAACAAGTTTCCGGTTCGTTCGTTCTTTCGTTCGTTCGTTTATCGTCGTCATCTTCTTCATTTTTTTGTTATATTCATGTAGAATAAAATGTGCATGGAGGAAAAGATTCATGACGGCGGATTGTTCAGAGGATGAAGATTTAAATGGCCGGATTATTGGAATGGATTGGAGAAACGTTTGACGCAGTGAAGAAGATATTTTGGGATGGAAAAAAATAATTGCAATGGAAAAAGTAACAAAAAAAAACTTCATCAACAAAATGCTAAAAACAAAAAATTGAAGTTTGGAAGTTCGAAACTACCTCAATGAACAACCGTAATTTTAAATATAACGATATGTAGTGTGTTTTCTGACTATTTTTTATGAAACTATATATTTCCATTTAATTAATTGAAAATTTGAAAAAAAAATTCTGCCTAATAAAAGTTTTTTGACAAATGAACGAACAAAAACCAAAAAACCATGTAATGAAAAAATAATTTATTAAATAAAAATTAAAAAAAACCAAAAAGTACAAAAATTGATGGAATGATTGATTGGATGATGCGTGCAATGATGAATGAATCCACATGTTTTTTTAATTACGTACATAAGCATCGTCGGTCACCATTACAAATTTCTGACACCATTATCACCATCAACACCATTAGCCTTGATATTATTATGATTTTTTCGATTATTCTAACTTGGATATTTGTTGATAATTATTTTAGACAAAAAAAGAGTTTCCATTATCATTTTTATCATTTCTATTATTATCTTTATCACCAATATCATTACTATCATAAAAACTTTTATCATCACCACCAAACACCTCTACAAAAGGTTCAGATTAAAGTAGGGCAGACAAGGAACTACCTCCCAGGAGGGGAAGGGGTCTTAACAAGAAGGGCCCTCCTTAAAAAAGATAATGTATAGTTGTAATTTTAGTATATTGTTTCGTTGTTAAAAGTTCTTTTTCTAATGAGACATTGTAATTTAAACATATTATTTCGTCCTTGAATGCTTCGCTTGTATAGAAAAAAATGGAATTAGCGAAAAAAAGAAAGAGATCAACCACTTAATGCGATGTTAATTTAATACTGACAATTTGAATAGTTGACCTGTAAATCTGGCTCTGATTATCATCATCATCATTATAATTACCATCACCGTCATCATTGTTTTCGTCATCATCATCACCTTTTATCTTTATCGCCAACATCGCCATCATCCTTTTCCTCTTCATCGTCCTCTTCTTCTTCGTTATTGGGCTAATCATTATCATCATTATTATCATCAATATTTTCCCCACCACCATCATCGCCACAGTCCTACATTGGAGGGATGGATGGATCGTTCTCCATATATTGTACAACACTTAGTTTTCATAAATCACAAACCATTGTTAATACGCATGTCCATTTATTTTCGTATTAGGGTAATGCACACACAAACACACATATACAAACTCACACAAACAAACACACACACACACACTTACACATAAAATTATGTATGCCCAGTTTTTAAACGTAACATTACACATTGAAAGTAAAAGAATTTTAGAAGCTTTGAAGATTTAGATGAATAAAATAATGATTAATCTACCTCTATCTTGAATAAACTGCTCTTCATCAATCTGTCCATCTACATTTTTTTAATTCATTCATTTGTCCATTTATCTCTATCCATCCATTCATCCAACTATCCGTCCATCCATCCATCCATCCATCCATCCATCCATCCATCCATCCATCCATCCATCCATCAATCAATCCATTCATCAATCCATCCATCCATCCATCCACTCAACAATTCGTTTTATCGGACATCAATTTATTTGGTCACCCATAACATATTTTTTATTGCTTTTGAAAAAATAAACAAGTAAAAACGTCATCATGAATTGAATTTATTTATTTATTCAATCCAATTATTAATTCATCAACCAATATTTTGCAATTCACACAAAAAGTTGTATTTAATTATTTAATAATATTTAGTCTGTTTTTTAGTAAGTTAGGTTATCATCATTCAGTTGATCACTCGTCCAATTAGAGACACTTGTTTGTATTGCTAATCTCTTTCATTAAAAATTTATCATTTAACAAATCACTCATCTTGTAATCTCATTAATCAATTGTTTTTCTCCTTTCTACCCATTCATCCATTAATTTCTTCTGTCATTCATTCATTTATGAATCAATGCATGCCATACTCCATCTATTTCCTCACAAATTTAGTAATTCATTTATATAATTCACCTGTTTACTAATTCATCTTCTATCATTCTATTCATTCGTTTACCTATCCATCTATTCATCCATCCATCCATCTGTCTATCTTGCAATCCATCTCTTCATTAGCTCCATTGACATGCAGCCCATCTACAAACACTCTGCTTCATCCCTCGAGGTTCAAATACTTTCAGTCCATCATCGTCATTGTCATCTTCATCATCATCGTTAACATCATCGTCGTCATCATCATCGTCGTCGAAGTCATCATCACTTTTGTCATCATCACCACCACATCGTCATCCCCATTTACCACATCATCATCATCTTCATCATCACCACATCATAATTTTCATCATCACCACATCATCATCATCATCACCACATCATCATCATCTTTATCATCACCACATCATCATCATCTTTATCATCACCACATCATCATCATCTTTATCATTACCTCACCACATCATCTTCATCATCACAACATCATCATCATCATCTTCATCATCACCACATCAGCATCATCTTCATCATCATCCTCCTAGCCACTAACACTGATCTTGTCATATCTGGAAATATTTCATTCCTTTTCTTGTCCCTGCAGTTATATATTCTCCTCTTGCATCCCGGATTTTGTTTCTATTTTGTGTGGCGACTAATAGATGAGATCATCTGATAGCTTGTGAATTGCCTCTCCGCCAATTTGTCAGTCAACTCATTTACTTACTTTCTTCGCCACTCACTCGTTCACTCACTCAATCAATCATTCTCTCGGAAACTGTATCACTCATTTATCTAATTCTTTCTTCTTTTTTGTTTTTTCTTTCTCTTTCAATCATGCACTGATTTAATTATTATCCATCATTTCAGTTTAATGGTCAGTTACACGATCATTAATTCATTTTTAGCTTTTTCAATCATTCGATCAGCAGCCTACTCTATCATTCATCACCAAATGTACTATATGATTTGTTCATTTGTCCATTCATCCATCTATTAATCCACACAAGTGTGCAATCATTCTTCAATTCATCCATTTCACCCATCACACAAATGTGCCATTATTCATCAATTCATTCATCCATTTGCTGGTATATCTATCTATCCATTTATTTAATTTTCATTAAATCTCATTTTCATAAAAAGTTCTTCACCTAATCTATATATCTACTCATTTAATTACCCATCCATCTATTCACTCATTCAATCCAATTAATTTACCTAATTTAACTCAGTTATTTATTTTGCTTTCATTCGTTTATTTGTTCATATGTTTGTTCATTCACCCACTCAGCATCTTAGGATCATGTTTATTTTTTATAACTCCCACGACGGAGTGTCCCTGTTTTATACGGCCTTAAACCAACCAAATGATCAAAAAAATACAATGCAGACTTCTAGAAAGAGATGATTTTATTGTATATTTTGCTCTTGTTTCTGTGTTCTTTGTATGTATGTATGTATTTATGTGTGGTATATTTGAGTATGTGTGTGTTGTGTGCGTGTGTGTGGTGTGTGTGTGTGGTGTGTATCTTTAGTCAGATGTTCATTTGTCTTTGATTTGTTCTCTCTCTTGAATTTTTTAAATAAAATTTTTGAAGATACTGACTGACGCTAGAATCAAACGTCATTTCATAATTTTTACGCTATTCCCAAACACCTTCAAATACATTTTTTTTCATCAAAAATTGTCATGTATGTGCAACACATTTTTAAATGTTATTTTCATATTCGTGGAATATTTTATGTGTTATTTCATATTTTAAAAAGTTTTTATCAATACCGTTTACATAAAATCTGCTATTTTTATACTTTTTGGCTGACGTCAGCTGTAAAATTGTCTGCTATTTTTTCATGTGACGTCATTTGTGATTAAATTTTTTATCTAAAATTGTTGTATTTACGCTGCTTTTTATTCGCTTTAAAGAGAATTTTTTTAATAAATGATTTTTTAATGAATAATAAAAATTAATTACTTAATTAATTATCTAATTAAAGAAATTAATAAAAGAAATAGAACAAAATAACCTTCGTTTTGGTCAATTAGAAGTTAGTTTGAACGACCATCCATTATTGGGCTGTGGGCTATCTTCTTTGTTTTTGTCAGCAGATGTTATTAGATAAGGTAAACTTTTTTTTCAAATTAACTAAAAAATGGTTTTGTTTTACGCAGATGTTACATGAGATTTCAGTCGAATAGGAGGTAATCACAACTTTGTTATATCTTTTTATATAAGTTATTTAATTGTATGGTTTTGAGTAATTTTTCATATTTATCCTATTTTTATATGGCAAATTATTAAATTTATTCTATTATATCAGATCTTATTCGATATTTTAAATATCTATCGAAATAAATATTCCTAATTACCTTAATTGCAGATGCAAGGTGAAATTATAACAGGGACATAAACAGGCTCATTTCTTTGATATAATTTATTCTTAGTATAAAATCCTTTCAACAATCATTGTTGGATATTAAATGATTGGTAAACTTAATCTACAATTCTTTTTAAACAAATTATAACAGTCATACACTATCTGAATTGAAACAGGTTTTAAACGTTATAGAATGTATATTAACGTATTTTATGAATAACGAAAATAATAAAGAGCCAAATGGCAAGAGTAACAATGGGAAAGAGAATGGCGGTCGAAAGATTTCATACAGAAATGCACAACCACATCAACTGCATGTGCTAACGAAATCAGACGCATGCATTCACCATTGCGTACTTTTGTACGTTGGAGATGTGCGCGCAGTGAATTGGTGGCTGTGAATTCGAGTTTCTCAAACTAAAAGTTAAACTAAAATTGTATACAACCATCTAGAACAAAAACAAAATTTCAAAAAATATTTTCACATGTCTGAGAAGTTTGAAAATAATCTTTTGAACAGTTTGTATAATCGTGATACTTGGAAGAAATATTCTGAAAATACAATTTCATGTTCTATATAATTTAATACTTGATTCCAACCGTGAAACCGCTGAAGAGTACGAACATGACACTTATTTCACATTTCGGCATATATATTCTTACACCTCTTTGCAAAGCGCGTGTGTTCTTATAAAAACATACGTTCATTCGTAAATATTTTTTTTCAATACAACCGCGCGCACACATACACACACACACCACACATACACGCACACATACACGCACGCACGCTCATATTAACAAACCCACAAACGCACATGCATATTTATATTAGATCGCTTGAATAATGTTATCATGCATATCGTGGGATCTGTGACCATAACGTTCCATGTCTTCATCATTCTGGCACTTTTGTTGGACCTGTTTGCATGATAGTGCTAAAATCGATGCTGCAAGAAGTGTCTCAATAAGTAACTGGCATGTCGGCTATTTCACAGAGAGACACCAACATTTGAAAGCACAAATCATACTTTATAGATATATTATAAATTTATATTTACTTTGTAAAATTCCTCATAAATAATTTCTGCATATATATTGCTGGTAATGCGAGCAGACCTTTCAAAGATACAAACTGCACATTTTCTCAAGAACACATAATCACAATTTCATATGTACAGAAAATCATAACTCATACACTTGTTCGGCAGAGAAACAAATTACCATACAAACATATATACTAATAAATTGTATCAAACGGGAAATACACATTTACATACTGTGTGCAAGTGGCTGGTTGGCTGGTTGGAAAACATTGTGATGATGCAACGACTGCTGTTGATGATGATGTTGATGATGATGTTGATGATGGCGATGATGATGGAAAAGTAAGGTTACAATAATTTGTTGGAATCTACCGAACGCAAGAAACGATATTATTTTTCAGGGCATTCAACAATTTGATTGCTTATGTTGCTAAACATCTTGAAGGGACTACAACAGCAACTACAATTGAACTGTACATGCTATCAAGCATCTTACGTAGAGATACAAAGGTTCAGCTGGTCGTTCTGCTAATAATCAAAATTTTCAACCGTCTGTCTTTTCAGCAACAATTTAAACATAATGACAAAAAGTCTTTGAGGAAAAATATAATCATGATTTATTGATTTACCTTGATTTATTTTGGAGAACATGCCAAAGCTATTTCTACATGATAACAGATTTTTTTTTAAATTCGTTTCGCATCTGTAGCAAACAAAAAAAGTATTAAAATCAGCATTAAGAAGTGTATGCGGCGATAATATTTAACATTTGAAGTCACATGTGACGACCAACATTTGAACTTCACAGCGGCCTTATATGCTACATAACTTTAAAAAACAAATGTACGTATAACTACACTTACACACTCACACACATACAAGCCACACACAGGCCACACACACATACACAAAGGCCAAACACACACACACACACATCTCTATCAATGCAAAATAACCACCAAAGTATTACAAAAGTACTTAACACAACAGCACAAACAAGCGAATACAACAACGCAAATTAACAGACAAACCTTGACATTGTACACAATCAGACTGACATTTTATCACGCCCAGATACACAAAGAGAAATACAAAATAGACAAAACGACAAGTACACGCACGCACATACACACACATACACACACGCGCACACATTGTTGGCAGGGCAGAGGTCATATCTTTTTCTAATTTATTGCTCGGTTGGAAGGAAATGGCGCGAGATACACATCTCAGATAGTATCGAAAATTTGTTCCTCTGATTTTATGTATTATCTGTATACCTCTCTTTCCAATGTATATTTGTTTATATGTGTGTATGCATATATATTTACACACATTGAATAGATAGCTTACTTTATTTTAATATTAGAAATACATGTATTTTTTGTTGACGAATGCAAGTTTAGATGTTTTGGTTAACTTGTCTCAGATTATTATTTTGTATTAGCAGGCAGGCTGAAGAGGCGAATTCTCCCGAATTGTATGTTATACGTTGGTGAATGACTTTGAGACGTACCTTTTCTTAAACATAGACGGATCATATTAATTGAGTTGAGTATCGTTCCTGTTTAAAAAATCGCTGCATGGATGAGTAATTTTACATAAATTAACTTTATAACATGTCCCGTAAAATATATATCCAACGCTTCATGTGGTTTTATTTACATTGTGATGGTGTGGCAATCACATGTGATGTCGGCCTGCGTAGTTTTGCTGTGTGTCTGTTTTGTTGATAATCAATCAATAATGATCAAAAGAGTTAGAAATAAGAAATAAAAGAAGGAGAAAGAAAGAAAGAAAGAAAGAAAGAAAGAAAGAAAGACTAATTATAACAGTTTTTTACATTCCTTCAAAAATTGCTAAGTTATATTCAGCAAACTATTTCTATCTCTAGCGATAAATAAAAAAAATTTCGTTAAATAAGTTTCGTTCGTTTGGAGATACAATGTAAGAAAATAATGGATACCAACGTCGTCATCGTTATTGTTGTAATTGTTATCGTAAAAATACACCTACGGTAAGTCATTCACAAGTATTCATGCATCCAGTTTCGAATTGTGTTAACAATAAAAGTTTTTAAGTCTATTTGGAAACAGTTTGTGATTATTTAGTTGAGATCAGATTCATTTAAATTTAGGTTTGAATGAGAACTGCATTTAACTAAGCCTTGTCATTCATAGGAACCGTTTCCATCATTAATGATATCGACTATGGCATAATGTCAAAAATATCAAAATTTTCGGATGATACGAAGCTGCGTGCAAGGGTCAACAACGAGAAAGTTACGGAAGTACTAAGACAAGATTTGACAAGACTAAACAAATAGTCTGAAGATTGTCAAATGCCATTTAACATAGACAAATGCATATGGAAAAAAAGAACAAAGTCTTTCAATATCAACTGGTCAGTAAAGACCAGTTTTATCATTATTTATCATTATTAAAAATCATTATTTATAAAAGCACAAAAACATCAAGACATGTACTTTGGCAGTAGCCAAAGCAAATCAAATACTTGGATGTATTAGAAGAAAGGTGTTAAGCAGAGAGAAGTTGATCATTATAAACTTGTAAAAAAAACATTAGTTCGCCCTCATCTCGAGTACTGTTCACAGGTTTGAAGTCCAGATCTGCAAATAAACAAAGACAATTTTGAACGGGTAGAGCGTAGAGCAACAAAGATGATCGAAGGAGTTGGAAAACTAGAATATAGGGATAGACTGAAATAATGTGGATTAACAACACTAGAAAGGAGAAGATGCAGAGAAGATCTGATTCGGACATATAAGTTAATAACTGGAAAAAAAGAAACATCGTTTACCAGGTTCTTTCAACTAGAAAAAAGGAAAGGATTAAGAGGTCATAGACAAAAGCTCTTTAAGAAGACAGAAAATCCAATAAAGCTAAGATTCCTCAACAGCAGGGTGCTAAACGCCTGGAACCAGCTGAGCGATGAAATTGTTTTAGTGGATTCAATCAACAATTTTAAAACCAAGCTAGGAGAGCTTGGATACTAGAACATTTATTTTGTAGTGGTTCTTACACAGAAGCTAATCTATTGAACCACTTTAAACTTTGTTGTTATTATTATTATTATTATTAATATCAAAATACTTTTAAAAAATTATAACTTTTCAGTTTTCCGGCATTGTTGTTACACGTAGTTGTTTCAAACATTACGTTCATCGTTTCATGTTTTCAAACATTATATTTATTGCTATGACTAACTTCTGTAAGAAATTAAGCAAACATGGCATAAACAAAATATGAAATGTTTGCATATTTCTAAAGATGTACTCTCGCATGCGCGCTTGTTAACTGTTTGTTCGACGTTAACGCGTGTATGCCTTCCACTTAGACGCTGGCTTATTGCCGTTTTATATAATAAAAATTAGATTCTCTTGTTTAATTTTGTTGCGTAATTGCAGCCAGATAGTTCAATGATTAAAAAGCCTGGCTCTGATGCTGCTGGGACCTGGTTTAAATGCAAAGAGATCCTTACCTATGTGGATTCACGCATCTTCACGTGTGCTGTGTGTGTGTTGTGGATAGCTGAGTAGGCAACTAAGGAAATTAATAATAATTTAGTAATTGTTGGTAATTTAACTATTAACTATCTTTTAATCACTTTATTACATTTTAAAGGTAATTGAACAAATTAGTTGTTTAATTATTTAAAATTCCTGTATATTTAAATTTTTAATTTTCCTCGCACTCCACAAGAACGAGCGAGGCATGGTGTCCAACAAAACACGTTCATCAATGTTTCTACTACGTGGGTTGTGAAAAGTTATCATGCAGACTTGCATTATACTCGAACGCCAGAGTGCAAAGTGAACTAGCACCACGCCTTTAACAAGATTAAATAACATCAGCAGCAATGCAAATAAAAGAAAATAATATTAATAAATAAATAATAATAATAAATAAATAATATTAAAAACAATATGGTAATAATATTCATTTCATCATCTTCATCATTATCATCGTCGTCGTCATCATCACTGAAGACATCGTCATCGTCATAATCATTTTTACATTTATTTTTTACCATAAATTTTAAATTTAAAAATACCCTAGCATCAGAAACAAGATCATTTTTTTTCAACTACTTTGTTATTGCTTTGTCTCAATTAATCATGAAATTAAATAATAGTATCTGGTTTTGATAAACATGCATTTGAATGGGGTTGACAACCTAAATATAGCCAGATTCCAACAGAAGCAAATTATGTTTGTTTTAACTTAAGTACATTGAAATCGTTCCCATTTTAAAAAGTTTCCTCGTATATTTAGTTGGCCGCATAAAACATGATTTAATCTGAGCACTACCAAGAAAATCTTTATAAATAGGTATTTATTTTTATATTGATTTATATATTTATATAATTTAAAACTGTATTTGTTTGATTTAAATGTTTAAATAAAAAATTTAATTATTCAATAGGAATTACACTTTTTGGTTGAACAATGACATAATTCATTTACTAATGTTTTAAATTGTAATTATTTTTGTTCTAGTGGCATGTAGTTTTATTTTTTTTTATCCATCCATCCATCCATCCATCCATCCATTTTATTGAGACATTCGTGAAGAAAAATAATTTTATCTCGGAAAAAAAATAATGAACTCTTTGCCAAGCCATGAAGTGCTTATTCATTTAATTTCAATTCAAAATGAAATTATTAACTCAAAAATATTTGTTTCATTTGCATGTTTCATTTCATATGCAATTCATTTGCATATGAACAGGCAATATTGTTATTTATTTTAAATATATTGAAAAGAGATGTGAGAATTAAAGATAGTGCCACTTTGTTGACAATGTTCATAATGACAACGCACGTGATTATTATTATAAAATAGACTGGATTCCAGTCACTGGAAGACTAATAAGATGATAAGGAGGACCTTGAATAATTTAATAACGTTATTGAGGATGACGGTATAACGGGAAACGCCATGAACCACCATCATTTCGCCGTCACAATCATCATCCTGTCATTGCCGTATCACCTTTACTCTACTCTTAATGATTGTCTTCATTTCAATCAATATATATTATCATCAACAGTTATATCTTATCATCATTAATATGTCATATTATCCTCATTTATCATTTGTTATCATCGTTTTAGTCATGGTGAACAACTTTGATACGACTTCAACTTATGTGATTGGCTTGTCTTGATAAGCAGGGTTTAAGTAATTTTTAGAACCTTCTGTAACTATAGTTAATGCGCTCTTTTAGCCTTCAAGCTGCACACGGTTTGAACGTAAGAAGCCAAAAAATTTACAAAGGAAGAATAAATAGGTTGAAACAGTGAGCTATTCACACATCTAGATTGCTATTGATTCAGTTAAAGCAAAAAGGTGAAAGCTTACTGGATGAAAACTTACCTTGTAAAGAATTAAATTATTGACCAATTACTTAGCAAGTACATCAATCGGCATATATTTCTTCTTCGAGTTGTTCTTTGATGTTAAAAAAACTGCATGCAAATTTGAAATTCAAATATATATTTTTTGGATAATGTTTCCAGAATTGTTTGCAAAGTTTGAAATTCGTTACATAATGCGTTTCCACAAAAGACTGACTGATTTGCACATAGTGTGTGGTGTTACCTCCACTCAATACAAGGCACATGAACATTTTCAGTTAAAAATAGTTCAACAAGTTATTGCTTAAACAATGGATGTTGTTTTTGTTAGAAACTGAACCAATCTTCTACATCATCCATATTTTGTAACGTTGCAATGATGCTAAAAAAAAGTTAAAATACTATTTAGCACGCTAAAAAAGAATTGCTTGCATGAATTTTTTATTGCATTGACGGCGAAAATTGAATTTTATTTTAAAATTATTCAAATGGATATTAATCCGTAGTGAGAATTTAACATTCGTCGTCTAGCGTTTGTTATATAGTGGATATTGTTTGTTCCCAAGCCAAGGTTGCAGTCTGTTCTTTCCATTTTGTAGCAACACTTCTTCCTAATTTGATGTCTCAAATTTTCCATAGTCTGCCCAAGAATGAGCAAGAATGGTAGCAATATGAAAATGATAATAATAATGCTGAGCAAGTAGAAATAAAATTATTGGTGTTAATAATAATGATGAAGATGATGGTGCGAGCGATGATGGAGACGATGCAACTGTTGATGATGAAGGTTGTTGTCGTTTCATGATGATGACAACCGCTGAAATGATGATGCCAAAAAAATCGAAGATGAAGATGATGAGGAAAAAACGATGATGATGTTGATGGTGACGACGAAGAAGATGATGGCGATGGTGGTGATGATGATGGCGTTCATATATCAGCGTTCTGTAAGCTGTCGTGTTAACATTGTTCTCTTGGATGAATTGTAGTACGGCGGCGATGATGATGATAATGATGATGGCGAGAATGAAGATGATGATGAAGACGAAGACGAAGATGATGAAGATGATGACGATGATGATGATGATTGCGAGGAAGAAGACGATGATGAGGACGATGACGGTAAAAGTGAAGACGAAGATGTCGATGATGATTATGACAATGGTGATGAAGAGAAGAAACGATGATGATTATGACAATGATTATCATCATAACGATGATAATTACGTTGAGGAAGATGAGGATTGAGATAATGATGATAATGATGATGGGGATGCTAACAGGATCTGTAATGGGGATGATAAAGACGACAATGATAATAATGATGACGACGACAATGATGACGAAATGATGATAGCAGTGAATAAAAATAGATTGCGGTTCTTTTCTGGCTTTAGTAGTGCTATTTAATGCAGCAGTTGTAGTAGTAGTTAAAGTAGTATTAGCAGTAGTAGAGTAGTAGTAGTAGCAGTAGTAGTAGTAGTTGTAGTAGGAGTAGTTGTAGTAGCAGTAGTAGTAGCAGTAGTAGTGGCAGTCGTAGTAATAATAGTGGAAATAACGTTGGTGCACATGGCAACTTCATCCATTCTTTTAATGACGCGTTGTTGTTAGCA
Organism: Helobdella robusta; assembly: GCF_000326865.2. Taxonomy (NCBI): domain Eukaryota; kingdom Metazoa; phylum Annelida; class Clitellata; order Rhynchobdellida; family Glossiphoniidae; genus Helobdella; species Helobdella robusta. The sequence continues at coordinate 770,728 of NW_008704902.1, forward strand.
CATTGTTTGTCTTGTATTGTGTTATCTTCGTCTTCATTAGCATCCTTCAGCATTTTTACTATCATAATCATTTTGTTGATCAGTGATCATCATCACCACGGCCATATTATCGTTGTCATCATCATCACAATTTTCACTTTTGTAATCATCATCACCCTCACAACCATTACCATCATCATAGCAACCAACTTCATTATTATCGTCATCATCACAACCTTCATCGTCACCATTATCACAATCATCGTCATCATTATCATTATCACTTCAGTCTCTATCATCACAAACATTACAACACATCACTGTTTCGACTACAACTGACATCAATATTACATAGACACCATAAGTAAAGGAAAAACGGCTGGTTTTCACGCTCTGTATTTCAAAATTGAATTCATTGCGAAACTGAGATTCTTTTTTTTATAGAAGTCAAATTGATATCACCCCATCTAGTGACTGAACGCACAAAAAATCCTTGCCTTCAAGAATTGTTAGTTACAAAATATGGTTATTGATTTGTCAATTGCAATGTTACCAGGAAAATTAGCTCAATGATACATCCTCAGTTATAAGAATCAAAAGTTGCAGTCAAACCATTTCACCAAATAACGTAAAATTTGGTGTAAATTCATGAGGCGGCCCTTCCAAAGACAAATAATTCTCAATGCGGACCTCACAGCAAAATGTTTGCCCACCCTGGTCTCTGGTGTAAGCCATGGACACATTCAACAGATATGTTTTATACAGACAATTTTGTGTTTATTAAAATATTTTATTATTTTATGGGTACATGCTCATAGTCAGATACAAGTAATATTTTGTGACATGGCCTGGAACATTCACAGATCCTTGGCCCCCAAAGCTGTTTTACAGTTGTTGCACACTATAGATATAATGCACCATAGATGAAACAGTACAAAATAAAACAGAGCATGACAGAACAGAACAGAATCAAACTGAACACAGTGATAAAACTGAAAGAGACAAAACTGAACAATTGTAACATAGAACAGGAATAAAACAAAACTTTTATTTTTGAGTTTATTTATTCTTTGACGTTTTGATTTATTTATTTGTAATATTAAAAGAAAAAACTTTTTATCCAGTTCTGTTTTATAAATTTCAGCGTTTTTAAAGCCATGAACCCAAGTTTTGTTTTGAACTAAAGTTTAAAATATGGAGCGCGAGCTAATTTGAAGTGTCTATGTCATTATTATCATAACTACATCTTCATCATTATCATAACCCCCGTCATCATCATTTTCAGCTATATTTTTGTTGTTTCTCTTTTTCCATTATTATCATTTCGAGTTAATCTTTCCACAATAATCACCGCCATCATCATCATCAACAACACCACTCAAACAGTAAAATTTTTCACCATTGGTATGCAAACAATCTTAATACAGATTATTAACGTTTTCATCGTCACCATCATTTCACTATCACATCCCAGATTAGCACCTACGTCATCAGTGACGTCATCGTCGTTCCCCATCATCATCATCACCATCATCTTCTTTTATATTTTACAATCGCAACTGTCGTAGCATATTATATTTACTGGCGTCAGTAATCTTATAGCATTATGCAAATATAGACGCTAGCCCAATTCCATTATAATAATTTTTCACCACCGCCTTAAATATTATGTTATTTACCGGTTGACATTCTCATTAACCTTGTTATCTTCGTTACTATTATCTTCATCATCATCACCGTCATCATCATCCTCGTCGTTATCATCGTCTTCATCATCGACAACATCATCATCATCGTCGTCGTCGTCATCATGCAGTTGTAACAATCTTTTCAACAAATATCATCATAAATTAAAAATAGTCAGTATGTCTAACTCTCATAATGGTATTCTATTTTCATACTTCATCATTTTCAACGTTATATAGATGATTTTAATCATTGCAATCATCACCATCGTCATAATCACCAACACAGTTAACATCATCACCAGCATCATCATCATCGTTAAAGTTATTATAATATCATTCTTACAATGATTGGTATCACTACTAACATCATCATCATCATCATCACATCATCATCAACACAATTAACATCATCATCATTATCATCACTAACACAACTAACATCATCATCATCACCACCATCATCATCAACACAATTAACATCATCATCATCATTATCATCACTAACACAACTAACATCATCATCATCATCATCATCATCATCGTAGTCGTCGTCATTATAAGCATTGAGTGTTATCATCAGGACCCTGGCCATTATTTTTTATTATTTCTCTTATTGACAGCCACAACATTAGCAGCATAAGCAGTAGTAGTAGTGGCTGCAGAAGAGTTATTGGCAGTGGTAGTAGTAGTGGCCACAGTAGTAATATTAGCAGTAGTTGTAGTTGCTACAGTAGCAATATTAGCAGTAACAGAGCAGAAGCAGTAGTTGTATTAGTAACAGTGGTAGATCATAGTAGTAACAGTAATAACAATTGTAGTGTCAATAACAACATTAGTAAAATAAGTAATAATTATAATATATAATATAATATTTTAAATATAATATATAATATATTACAAGCAGCAATAATACTGATATAGTAGGAATCTCAACAGTATTTAAAGTATTTGATTTAGAAAGGCCAGTAGCAGTAGTAGTAGTAGTAGTAGTAGTAGTAGTAGTAGTAGTAGTAGTAGTAGTAGTAGTAGTAGAAGCAGCAGCAACAACAGCAGCAGTAGCATTAGTAGCATTAGCAGTAGAATTATTAGTTGCTGTTTTAGTAGTAGTTGTAGTAGCAGCATTGGCGTCATATACATCAATTAGAAGGTTGTTATATTTATGATAAAGATCGTGAATATGCCATAATAGCATCATCAGCTGTCATTGTAATTTTTTTCAGGTCATCATCATCATCCTCACCATCATTGTTGTCATCGTCAAAGTCATTGTTATCATTTCCATTTATAATTTTCAAAGTTATCATCATTGGTATCCTATTTTAATTTATTTTTATTATTATTTATTTCAATTTTAACTTTCATAATCATAATGACAAATCAAATCAAATGTCAATTTATTTAATCAAGATCAACAAAAAATAACGGAGCGTTACTGGAATTAAGCTGACGAGCTGGTGCAGATACATCACCAAATCATGTTATTACAACAACCTTTATCAGGTTTTTAACACTGCTGACTCTATCATTATTAACAATATTCGTTATTTTCATCATTAGATCATAACGATGACGATTATTCCTATGATTAAATTTCCATCATAAAACCACATAAAAATAAAAAAAAAACATGACAATACAAACACAAACAAACAAACAGACAAAAAGACAAACAGACAGACAGACAGACAAACACGAGAACTATGAATGAAATTAAATGAACCAAGATAAGAACATGAATTGGAGTTAAAGTTACTAGGAATTAAGAAGGCACACACCATCATGTTCAGTCAACCTAATCCAACTCTGTTTATATCCTTCAAATAAATTTTATGCATTGAGAGAATTGCGAGATGGAAAGAAAGGAAAACTATAAAAAAAAGAAAAAGTGAAAAAGAAATTATGGTTAAAAGTGAATTTTAAAAAGATAAAAACAGAACACAAAATCCTAAAAAAAGAGCCAAATAAATGTGAATGTCAATAATAAATTTATCGAACCTTCTACTGAAACGTATCAGCAATTCTTTATAATATAACATTTATACATAATTGCTAACATTAATAAATAAAAGTATAATTTTTTATTGTGCTGATCAATAATATTGCACGACCTAATAACAGTAAATTGCATGTCGAATTTTTTTTCACCCCTGCTACGAGTTTTTCAGTGTTTACGAGAGTTTTTCAATCGCAGGACGACCACAGAATGAGACCACTAGGTAGATTCTTGTAACTGACTGTGGTTTTTTAAAAAGGGTTTCAAATTTTTGAATTGCTATATGATAATAATGACTAACCATTTTTATGAGTTGTTCACAATTCTAAATATGTAATATTGTAATGTAATGTTGTAATGTAATGTTGTAATGTAATGTTATAATGTAATGTTGTAATGTAATGTTGTAATGTAATGTTGTAATGTAATGTTGTAATGTAATGTTGTAATGTAATGTTGTAATGTAATGTTGTAATGTAATGCTGTAATGTAATGTTGTAATATTCTACAGGATCAAGTTTTCATGCATGTCGCCAGTTCACATTTAACTCATTTAAATATAAACAAATCAATTTCACGAATGAATTTTCTATATTCAAAAAATAAATACTATAGCCTATACATCATTTGCTTTTTCTGGTCCTTTTCTCTGGAACTCTCTACCTACTTCTCTGACTACTTCTCCATCACTTGCGAAGTTCAGAGCGGATCTCAAGACCCATCTTTTTTCAAAATTCATTGAGGAGCGCTGTTGAACATCGCGGAAATAGCGCTTTACAAGCTAATTGATTGATTGATTGTTTGATTGATTGATCATTACAAAAATATATTAATTGTGTGACAATCATAATTTTTCATATCAAGAATATGCAATTCGAAGTGTTTGAAATATTTCATTTGCTCTCTGGACCGTTGCACGATGTTTCTTACTTTTTAATGATTTATAGCTTCTTTGCGCCATTTTATTCTTGGCTATTTTTTCTTCATTGCAATTTTGTTTTATTTGTATAAACGCAATGAATTTTATATTTGCGCTTCGGTGTATCGCATCGCATCATTTGGAGTAGCTTTGTTAATTATGACGAATGTTTATTGCACAGTTTTTTTTATGGTGCACATTTTCAGAACTTTTTCATGTTTATTATTCTACGTGCTAAACTTTTTTGGCTTTTTAAGATATACGTTATTTATAATTTGGTCGAACGGTATCTCAGACAGTAGAAGTGCCATGTTCCGTGTTGTTGCTATTGCTCAACGACTTGGTTCGAATACTATCAGTCCGAAACTCAAACTTTGTGTGTGTGGTGCAGTGCTTGTGCGTGCATACAAAATATTTTTCTTCATACCAAGCAAAATGATTGAGCATATAACTAAACAATCGAACATATTGTTGAGTTAATTAACAAATAAATACAAAAATAAATTAGCAAATAACTAGTATAATACATAAATATATAAATAAAGGTATGATCAGAATACCTTTTTAGAATGTCCAGTCCATACCTCTTACTAAATGATAAATTGATAGCCATCAGTTGCTATTAGCAAATACATTTTGTAATTGAATTTCTAAAGAACTTCTGTTACTATCTCTAATACATCATATGTGTAGCAATGCGTAAAAATATTTTGCCACCGCTATTAAATAATGTTGTCTTATTTTTTTTATTTTTCACCAATATTGTTGTCGTCGCCGTCCTAGCTACACAATTAAAAACCGTTTTATTTAAAAAGTATATACGCGAATGATTCAACTAATTTTAATATTTCGTTTCAATGAATAATTAAAAAATAATGAAATAAGAGAAATTGTTTCTATCAAATTGTGTGGGCAGTAGGGGAGAGTGGAACATATTGAACCAATTTTTAGTATTTAACTCGTTAAAACTTGCTGAAATGGGTCATTGTTATGTATCCATTAAGTATCTCAAAAAATATTTTCAATACTAGCGTGTTTTTTGACGATGGAATGGTGTAATTGCAAGCCCGTCAGGGGTTCAACCTACCCCGTTCACGGGGCATGTTGCACAAAATATCGGGGCACGTTCAACCGGTATAATAACTGTTGCAAAGCAATTTTATTGCAATAAAGAAGTATTTTCAGATCAAAAAATGTATTCATTAACATTAACAGCCAGTGGATCAACTGACCACGCTCTTGCAAAACAAACAACACTCTGGTTGATGTACAATTACAATGAATTATAAATTCATGCAATAAATTAAAGAATGAATACAAAATTAAGATGAAAAATAATGACTAAAATTAAACAATAATTTTTATTTAAAAGTTTTAGAAGAACATTTTTTAAATAAGTTTGTTTATCTTAAATGTATTTTATACAAATTGTGCGATTTAATTTACATGTCATAGTCATTTTCGAGAACGAACATCAACCATCTTTCCGTCTTCTAGTGCAGCTTCCAATTACGCATCATAATTATCTACCATTATTTTTCACGATTTTTATTTTATTTTCAAGTCTTTTTTCTCAAATGCTGGGAGCTTGTACTTTTTGATTTTTTTTTTCGTTTAATTTATTTTTCGCGTCCCTCAGACGTGTTCAACAAAGAATTAATTTTTCTCGGCGAACGTAATCCAACTTCATTACAATTGATGCCCTATAAATTTAAGTGAAACTTAAAGTAGTTTTGGCAAATTAAAATGTAAATTGGAGTTGCTGTAGCTCCTGAAGAGTCTGTTGAGGCATTTTTCGTGTGGTTGAACTTGGTATATTTTAATCGAAATGCTTTTTTATTGAAAATATTAATAAAAGTCAATCATGAAAATTAAAATAATTGAAAATGAATATTATCAAAACGGTGACAACGGTCATTTTGTTAGCAAAAATAATCACAACCTTCAGTTCTGAAAAATGGAGCACCAAAACTTCTTAATGCTGGCGCAGAATGAAATACTGAAAAAATTTTGGCTTTATTACAAAAATTGTTTTGTTTAAGCAGTGGCGAAATAAATTCAATTGCTACTCTATTAACGTGGTCAACGTTCTATCAGCTGCATAAAATTTTCAGTGGCAGAGTGAGATTAACAACAACGGAAATATTTACTGCACTGAACAAATTTTATTATATTGTACGATATGCAAGGGCAATAGAGCTGCCAGAGCAACAATATAGTGAGTGATAAGTGTAGCGCCACATTAAGAGGTACATAAATAATAATTTCGTTAATAGCCCTAAAATGCGAATAGCTAGCAAACGTAATAATCATCCGTAATAGTCATCTGAGACAATTAACGTGAACAGTGCATGTGTGATGACATTAATGAGCTACTCTGCCGACTGGCCTGGATGAATGTTGCGCAGTCACTCGGTTCGATTGCACGCTTTGCTAATTTAAAAAAAAATTGAAATACTTTATGACGGACCTGTGAGTAGAAAAGTAAAAAGAGTGCCATAAAGTTAAAGCCTACAAAATAAATTCAACATTGATAACATAATGAAATATTTAAAGTTGTATAATCTGCCGCAAGCAGGTGTTTCGATAAATCTTCATTGCGTTTGTGATCCCGCTAGGTTGGAAAAGATGTGTGACTTACAAAAATCTGATTAAAGAAAAATAATGCTTTTTGAATAAATTATCAACAGCAAATTCTTGCCCATCCATACGTACGTACAGTGATGTGTCAACTGTTAACTTGACGCAAAAAGTAATGGTAGATAAAGATAGACGACTATCTGCTAACTACATCATAACTATTTAATGGGAGTAGTTAGGAGTTACTTTTCAAAATTATTTTTGCAACTAATGACCCGAGGTTTTTTAGTTGTTCAATTGGAATTTTTTTTGTACAATTAATGTCATATTGTTATGAGAAAGTGGTTTAATTGCACACAGGTAAAGTCTGAAGATTCATCTATTATCTCAACTAGTTGCTGGTAAGACTTTTAAATAATCATTATCAATTTCAACCGGCCTCATTATTTTTTTAAATTGATAATTTTATTATATTATAAAAAAATATTTACATAATCTCATCAGACTGTGAAACGGTTGGATGGTGTTATAATTGACAAGTTGTACATGTTTAGCGAGATTTCATAATATTTATGGCACATAGCGCCAGTATTTACACGATTCAGTAATTGTGAGAGAAAAATCACATGAGTGAATAACAAATCAATGAATTGAAAAAGTCTACCGACGCAAGCCTACCCGTGCGAAACAAACATTAGCGTTTGGTGTTAATGCCTGGTGCAGCTTTAAAGTAATTAGGATATAAATAAGAGGGTCGCACCAATCTGATAGTCCAAACAATGCAAACATGATCCTTCATGCTTCCGATCATCATTTGGATACACACACAACTTCTTCATATATTCAAACCTACGTGGACAACAATGGAATAGCACATACACATTCACGTACAGCACTTGGCACAAACATATGTATCGGCAATGATATTTTGGTCACTTGTTTAAACATAATGCACTTGGATAGTGACTGTTTCATGTTAATTGTGTTACGCAATTTTACATTTTTTAAACATAAAACTGAAATAAATTTATATCTTTAAATAATTCAAATCAATCTTGTTTGAGGTTAATTTTACTTTGATGTTATTGATACTGGTAAACAGTTTTTCTAAAACTATCGATGTACGAATGAATATATTCAGGTTTTGAAGACCCAGTGTTTTGATACAATATCCACTCTTATTGTTGCGACGCTTAATACCGCAACAGATTCATTTCATAACGCTGACCCGACCAACCATTTAATATAATTTTTATTTCATCTAAATTTTTTGATACTAAAATATTATTTGAATGTATGAGTTCATTTTGGCAAGCATTAGAACATGATTGTATGTGACTCTTCAATTAATGCGTTTGCAGTGTGCATGTAATGTTTATCTATCTCTATGTATATTCTGTTGGAAGAAAGATGATTATTATTAATACACTTACATTGTATATTTTTGTATTCATTGTATATATACAGTTTTTTAAATACCCAAATATTTGTATACATTGTACTATATATATATATATATATATACATATATATGGTACTATATATATATTCATACATGTACCGATATAGCTATATAGTTCATAATGCTTTAACGTTTACCGAACTATGTGTATGCATGTATGTATGTTTGTATTCATTTGTTGGCTTGTTAAATGAGAGTCCCCCATACATGTCTGTACGTGTTGTTTGTGTTCATGCGATAGAGCGTTAGATGTTTCGAAAAAGTAGTTTTCTCATATGAAATGGTTTTTGATATATATTAAAAAAGAATATTTGTGTATATTTATGTAAATGTTGATTTTTGTACAATAATTTTATTGTATATATATATATATATATATATATATATATATAATGTTTAGTGTAACAAAATATAACATCAAATGAAACATTTTGTTGGAAAAAAAAGTTGAAACAGATATATTTCCAAAGAAAAGATTAGGAATCATTTTCTATTAAAGGTTAGTGGCGAATAAAACGTTTTTAAAAAATTATCAAATGAATGAATGATTAAAAGGCAGCAAATGCGCTAATTTCGTCAGGTTGATTGATTGCCAACGGTCTTTATCAATCAAACACATTTAATTACATACGCAGAAATATTTTCGCGTGAACGCAAATAAACACGCATCATTCACTCGTACGCAGAGCCTATGAGAGCACATACACGTGCGTAACGTAAAATACTTAAACTGATGATAAACACACACATACATTCTCTCAGGCAAATTCACAACACGCACATCTTCAAACAGACACACACACACATACAATCGCACGCACTCATACGCACAATCACACACACAATCACACAAACTCATACACACAATCACACAAACTCATACACACAATCACACACACAATCACACAAACTCATACACACAATCACACACACAATCACACTCACACACACATACACACAATTACAACTACAGATATTTATTTCTAACAAAATTGTAATCACATTTCACAAAAATACTTGTTTATGGATGAACGGAGAATTAGCATTTTGACTTATTTCAATATAAATTTTCTTCTTCCCGGGCCACGATAATATAACATCTTTATGACATCATTTCCAAATTGGGGTTTAACTTTACCTCGCTCGCCAGACACGGGTTGTGATGATGATGATGATGATGATGACGATGAAGATATGGATGGTATCGATGATGATGATGGCGATGATGATGATGAAAATTATGATGGTGGTGGCGATGATGATGGTAGTGGTGATGATGATGGTAGTGGTGATGATGATGGTAGTTGTGATGATGAAAAAGATGAGATGAGTGTGATGACGAAGATGATGTTATCGATGTTGATGATGATAATGAGGAAGGTAGTGATGATGATATTGGTAAAGTACAATACGATAAAGATGATGTTTTCAAAAGTTATGTAACTACTCACTTGTTGATAACTCTGCTGCCAACTTTATTAAGATAATTGAAAACTTCGAATTTAAAATTTTTTTTTTGAAAAACTAAACTAAACCTAAAAAAACGACAATTTCATCAAGTTTAAACAGCAAGAACTGATTAACCAAATGATTATGATTGATGAAACGCCATCATTCAAATCACCTCATTACATCTGATATCCATTGTATCAACTCTATCTATCTGTATCTATATGAATGTTGGAAACATTCAATAATACTCTTCATATTTTTGGTCGGTTTGTTTGGTTCAATCGATCAGTTATATAATTGTTTGAAATATACGACTGTTTCCAATTTAATTTATTGTTAATGATTATTTTTTAAAATGCTTATTTAGCTCCATGTTCGTTCACGGCATGGAAGGAAGGAGCAGGTAAAGGGATTTTTACTTGTTGTGTTTGCTCTGAAACTAAAAATTTTCAACTGATCCAACCTTTTTTTGTCTGTTCATTCATTTATATATTTATTAAATAATTCACTAATTTGTTTAATAATATCTTAATTCATTAACATACTTCTTCCTACATTTGTTCATTTAATTATTGGCTCATTCGTTTGTTTCCTTAATCAATTTATATGTATTTATTTTCATATTTATTTGCTTTTAATTATGTTTTTAATTATAAAATTATTTATTTATTTGGTGCTGATATGTTCAGTCTTAATTCTTAAATGTTTCAAAAACTAAGACAATCATAAACACATGTGTTCTTTCTTCATATAATAAACAATGAACAAGACCAAAAAACACCTGTTATAAGCACAAAAACAATTTACGATACAAAAAATTGTAATCCAAAACACTGTACTGTCCAAAAATACCCTACGACATAAAACAATACGCAATACAAAATACAATATGGTACAAAACATTGTGTGATACAAAGATAGGAAATAATACAATATGCGTTTGAGAGAGCAGAAATGTAAGCATGCGTCGTTGAACATTCGCAGACTTAGGACAACGATTTTATTTATTGACACCCTCAACTTCATATTTCATTTGTTATCAATTTTTACACACGTGCACACAAACACACGTGTGCGCACATACACGTATTCACACATATACGCATACACACACGCACACACATGCACATCTAACTTAACAAATATAAACCCAACGAACACAATTCAAAATGAAAAATACACGCGCATGAACAAAACACATATGCATATTAATACAATGACAAAAACATACGAACACACAAACATACGAACATATAAACATACGCACACACAAACGAACGTAAAAACGCGCAACGGACAGAAACAATTTCTGTGAAGTTATAAATTCAAATTTGTTTCGTTCTCAATCTGCAGCATGATGCAAGCAAGCAGGCAAACAAACATACCAACAAACAATCAAACAAATAAACCTATAAACATACAAACATACAAACAAATATGCCTCCATACCTTTACATGCTGAAACATATTTTCCTCTAACTCTAAAATGTAAAACAAAACAACTGAAGACAAACAATATTAGTGGAGACCCAGCGGGTTATGACATTACAAAACATGTGCAACTCAACTTTTTCAATTTATTAAATTATAACTGCTTGGACAGACAGACATAATTTGTTTTGGTTTTTAAATATTTTTCAAGCTGCTGGCTATTTAATCGGTTGCGATTAATATTTTGTGATGTACATACATGCATGTGTACATCCATACTACAAGACGTATATACAATACATTTTGTATGTGCGCGCAAACAGCACAACATACATAAGATAATTTTTGGCATTTGAAACAAGTCACTGCTCAATTACAACAACTCGATACATAGCAGTCTTACCGTCTGAGCTAACCAGCCTACCAATGAAATAAAAGTTATTGGGATATCATGAAAGAGGAAATAAGTAGAATTAATGATTGCACAACTACATGCACCATCCACAATCACAAATATGCACACGCACTCACAAAAAACACAAACACAAGTAATAAAATATAAAAACCCTGGCTAAGACTCAGGAGTGTCAACAGTGGTCAACAGTGGTCAGCAGTGGTTGGTAGTGTAACTTTCGACACGCAAGCTTGTTACGTGCGTACACACATCTATCTACTCGCCTGCATAACATTCACGCACACACACATGTTCACATGTGTATAAACATACACTCGCTTGCTGCACGCACATATTTGCCCACTACTTTTTTTAATAATAGAATTAAAAAATTAATAAAAACACGTACTCAGATAGAAACACGTGTGCGAAAGAAGAACAGTTAAAAATGACAGCAAAAGTTACTGATGGAAGAAAAAATTTATATATAGATAGAAGAAGCAGTGAGGTAGCAATGAAGGAACAATTGTACGCCGAACAAATAGTTGCACATGCACATATCGGTAGGTAGGTAGGAAGGAAGGAAGACAGGCACGCAGCATTTGTTACGCACACAATACTTGCCGCCGTTGTATCTTTGAACGTGTGAGAAGCGAGGATTTATTGCGTGCTGCAGAAATTTCAATATCGCCTTGTAAAACATTTTTCAGCTATCGTGATGCAATTTTTGAAACAAAAGCCAAAAATTTTCCGATAAATTCACAGACTCACTTACCACTTCATGTTTCCTTTCACAAAAGCAGCCATATACACAGGCACGATCACACATACATCTGTCCACAACCTTATAAACATGGATTCGCCCACATCCAACCATGTACAAATACACACTCCGTCACACAAATACGCTCACAAATGAACCGAGCTAACTGAAATTTAATAAAATACAAATGCATAAAAACACTACTGCAGTTATTCAAAAAGAGTTGCTGGTGAAAAAACAAAACTAAATTATTCAAAAACACAAATAAAACCCAATAAAAAAAATTTTATTAAAGATATTTAACATGGGTATAAATAAAGTATATTTATGAAAGAAGCATTAATATACGTAGCTGAAACAAATGGCATGGAAACACAAGTTTGGCGGGTTGGATTGGTGGCCGCAGTTACACGCTCCTCTGTGGCACAGCATATCTACTCTCCTATATCCTACTATCATGTTTTATGTCCCCTTTCAAAATACTCAACAAAAATTCGGTAAACGAGTTATCCATGCAAGTGAATTTGTTTTTTCATCGATAATTTTTTTATGCATTCAGCCACACGGGCGTAGTAGAACACACATACACACAAACACACTCGTACACGCACACATACACACACAACACACACACAAACACACACACAAACAGATATAAATACATACTTGCATTATCTTTTATATACGATACGCAAACAAATTATGAACAACATTTTTTTAATTAAAACCACTGAACGTTAAAAGGAAAGAGGAGTGTGCTCGCGACTGCAAAGAGTGAGTATGCCATGATGGAAAGCTCTCGAAAGATATTTCATGCCAGCCATCATCGATATGATCAGCTCAAATTTCTGTTAGTGTTTAAGTTTGAAATTTTTTTAGCTCGTCATGTGATGTTAAAGCTCTCAAAAACAAAGTGACAAATTAATAACTTAACATACTGGCAATCCTATCTGCAGGCTATAAGTCTATTGAAAAAATCTTGCAAAAATGTTTGTTGTTAAGAAACAGAAAAAGAGAGCTCAATTATGTTTTAACTGGTATGATTTGTGAAAATTTACACAATGGCGCAAGTTATAAAATAATGAATTAAACAGGAATAATAATAAAATTATAAAATAAAATAATTAAGGCGAAAGAAAAATTAATAAGAAGGGCAACAATGAGATAGATATATCAACGAAAAAAACCGGGCCAGATATTGACTGTTGCAAAAATTAATATTAACTTCGGAGCCTTATCTATTAATAACGGCAATATCACACGTGTTTGTTATCATTTCTGCATTTGGTTTTTTGTGTCTACATGTGCTTATGTGTGCTTGTAATTGGTCGTATTTGTGATTGTGCAAGTATGTGTTTGTGGACAAATGGTGTGTGCACGCGAATGTGCGTGTGTGTGCGAGGCTCACATAAAAATTTTATTATTCGGTTTGTAGGTCTCACACGTCATTGAACCTTTCATTAAATAATACAAAAACTTGGAGATGGTTAATAAAATTTTAAAATTAAATTTTGAACCAATTTTATTTTGCCGATTGTAAAAATGTGTCAAGTTCCTTAAAGTTTTCACAAATATTCATCAGCAACAGAATGAAGTTTGATTGAATCAGTCGTGAAACCTTTGCACTTGAACATTATATTATTAAATTCTGAAAAAAATGCAACATGCACACACACAAACCTACCACAAAAACTTATCAAACAATTGGGTATACGGTAGCATTTGAACCTGTTCTCTGGAACTCTAACCTCCACTGAATCATCAGGTTGCATATATTCTCACATCAAAGTTTGAACAAACAAACAAACAAACAAACAAACAAACAAACAAACATTTTTAAATAATACAAACTAAATACAAACTAAAAACTAGTCTGTTACGACTGTAGCAAAATCAACGACTCGTCGTTAATAAAAGTAAAATAACGATTATCATTAATAAAAATAACAAAAAAAACAAGACAAAAATTGAAAAGCAAATAAATAAAATTATGGTAAACAAATAACGAAAGTAAACTTACAAGTAATTGAGAAAGACATAAAAGCAGAGCAACAGCATGGGGAGCGATGGAGCGATGCACTTCTTACGTATAAGCTAAGAATATTGCGGTTCGAAGCCACATCCACGTGCTGTTCTATACTATATTAACAATTTAGACGCGTGATCCCATAAATTTGTTATTTTTTTGTTTCACTGGGGTATAAAAATTACTTTGACTCCCATAAATTGTTGAAACAAAAACTATTTCAAGAAATAAAAAGAAAAAAAATCTGTAAAAACTTCGATAATATTTTTTTTTAAATGTGGGTAAATGGGTGTCACGTGGGCTCGTTTACATTATTTAAATCAAAGACGTTATAATGTGCCTCATTGTCGTTAGGCACTGTTAGTCTCACTCTAATCACTTTCTACTCATTTTAACGCCATCGTTACATCATCGCTTCGTCATAATAGTTTCATCATCTTCTTATCATTTGACGTTATCATCAAATGATAAGATGTTATCAACTTACTGTTATCATCTTACTGTCTCACATAACGAAATTATTTTTTTCGTTTAAAATCATCACCATACTCATTAAAAAAAACCTCATCCAACAAAGTTTTTGTCATAACATGTAAAATCATCAACATTATAGCACGCATCACCACCATCACAATCGCCATTATTAACAAAATAATATATTAAAAAACCATTAACATCATCGTCATCATCATCCTCATTATTGTCATCATTACCATCTTTTTTTTAGTCCATTTGGGGTGTCAAAAATGGCACCAATGACTCGAAAAATGGAATAAAAGAAGCATGTGAAGTCATAATCGTCATATACCATTATCAGCATTATTATTATTATCATTGTTATTATTATTATTATTTTTACTACTAATAATAATAATAATACTACTACTACTGCTACTGCTACTACTACTATTACTACTACTACTACTGCTATTAATATTATTGCATTGTTATTGCTTTTTAATATAATTTTTCATTGTAATTCATTTTATATTTAATATAAAGTTTTTATATATGGAATCATGTTTCGTTCTCAATCTCCAAACTCAGAAATTTGTCACATTTGTTGGTCTAATATTTAAATTTTTTAATCATTTATCTGCATTTTTTAATCGACAACGTCATATGTTGTTCATTGTATTTACGGTGAGAAGTTACGATGATAAAAAGACTTAGAAATCCCACATTGCCCAAACAACGTTTGAAATATTTGAAAAAAATATCGTTATGCGTGCTATAAATAAACAGAAACATGAATAAACAACTGTACAATGCTTTCATTTTCCCACTTCTCTCTCTTCTTCTTTCTCTCTTTCTTTCTCTCTTTTTCTCTTTTTGTATTTATCGTTTGAGTTTCGATTCGTACTATCATCGACCTGTTAAACCACCGCAAATTTATTAATATCGTCTTATGAGGCCACGAAACATGTACAAACGAATGTAGATTTCAAATGAAATCTGTTATTAAACTTTTGGTTGATATTGACAACTCGAACAACCACATAATCAACAACATCCGCAACAATTCAAACGCTATTTAACTTTTCAAAACATTCAGCATATACAACATCATCAACAGATACAACATGGATGCAACTATCAAAAATCTAACAAAATTATATCACTTGGTTATCAATAAAATAAAACAACAAATAATAAGAACGCCAACGTCAACATCAACAACAAAATTAACAACTTTTTAAGAAATTATTGACAAAAATCACCAAAACTTTTTCGCAGCAGCAGCTTAGCAACAAAACACATTTGCCTCGGCAACATTAACGGCTCAACAAAAATTTCACCATAGCAACAATAACAACGGCGCAACATCACCAGCAACAAACAACATTACCAACAACACGCAACATCACCAGCAACAAGCAGCATCACTAGCATCATGCAACATTACTAGCAACATCACCAGCAACATGCAACATTACCAGCAACATCACCAGCAACAAGCCAAATCAGCGGTAGCATCAACAGCAACAGCAAAAGCAGCAACGACTCACAGGGTCCATTTACAAGCAAGCGTAAATATTTAATGAACCTTCTGCTATACTTTTTATTCCTTCCAAATAAAAATCTATATACTTAAAGGCACTAAGAGGAAATAATTCATGAATAGAAAAAAAAATTTGCAAAATTTCGAAAAAAAATAAAAATGAATAATTGAAATAAGATGCTTTGGACAAAATTTCAAAAAATTATTAATTCATTTATTCATTTTAAATGTAATTTTTCGACAAAATGAACAAAAAGTTTATTGAAAAGTTATTTTTTGCTCAATTAGCATTTTATAAATTTTTCAAAAATACTTTTAAATATATTGTTATAAATATTATAAAGGAATTTATTGCACTTAAAAAACAAAAGCGCTTATTATAATATAAAATTGGAATATAATGAATTCATGAGTTGCACATGATGTTAAAATGAACTTTTGTAAATTTCTATTTTTAAAAATTTTATACCAAGTGAGGTCAAATTTTAAAAGACCTACAAATGTAATATTAAAAAATAAAGAGATGAATTATAAATATAACTCATTACACTTAATAATAAAGTAAATAAAGTATAAAGGCAAATAAATGGATAGGTGACGGTGAATAGCACGGCCATGTATTTTCGGTTCGAAATAATTTGAATGCATTAGTTAAAATCGACTTGAAATAAAATGTTTTTTTATCAAAACCAAAACTATTTTATTTTTATAAAATAGTCACATAAAAAAAAATTTCATAACCTAAAATCCAATGAAAAATGAACAAAAACAAACTCCAAAAATAATAAAGGAATGTCCCATCTAAGTGTACATTACATTTGCAACATATTAAAAAATGCTTCTTTACGCGCAAACACGGGACATTGATGTATTATTCCACAGTGAGATGAGATAGAAAGTTTTGTGGCAGTCTAAAATGTCTTAAATAAATTTATATTTATTGAGAGTCCGTCCATAAAGTCAAAAGCAATTATATTTTCTTTTTGTTACAACTCAGAAAATTTAAAAGTTTTTTTTGAAAAATGCTGAAATAATATTGAAAAACAAATAAAATAAAGACAACAATTTTTTTTATAGAGATAATGATTAAGCGAGTGTCAAAGGAAAAGTCAAAAGAGATGATGATAAAACAGAGCGGGAATGAACTCGTGTTTGCTGGCTTGGAAGGATTGATGATTTGTTGTCGTCGTTACCATTATCATCCTCGTCATCGTCATCATCATCGTCATCATTATCAAAATCATTGCGATCACGCAAGAACAATGTGAAAAAATGAAATGAAATTGAAATAAATGTGTATGACGATGCTGATGATGACGATGCTGATGATGACGATGTTGATCATGGCGATGAGGTCGAATGAATTTAAATACAAATTACAATCTTCGTCCATTAAGAATTTGCGAAGATTAAAGATTGAAAATAAATTGAAAGTATGTAACCACAGTCAAACTAAAAATAGTTCGGATAATTATAGCACTAGAAATAATAAAAATAAACACATAACACAGTGGAAGACTGGACAAAAGAGAAACTAAATGAGAGCCAAATACTGCAAAACTCAATATTTGTAGTTGAGTGAGAACGTCGCAATCAACACCCTCATCATCTTTATCACCAATAACGTCATCAACATCGGTACCACAATCATCGTCGTCATCATTATTGTCGTCATCACCAGCCTCATCATCATCACCACCATCTTCACATCTTCGCCATCTTCATGTGCGTTTCAACGAGCATTGTTGAATGGGGCAGGCATTCATTCACATCACGCATCAGCATTGCGAGACATTGTGTAACGAATTTGTCATCCGTCAGAGATTATTCAATCATACGAACAACAGCAACAAGACATCACAATTGTCTGCTTGTAGATTGATATTCATAAAGAATTAAAATATAAAAATTATCAAATCTGTTTTTCTAAAATTCATATATACGAAATACATAACTCTATTGCAATTAAACCTAAAACTGAACATAACCTATGATTTATATATCTGTATTTGTATCCGAGGATTTGTGGAGCGCTTCTATTGAATAACTTCAGAGGTGCTATCTTCACCAGAGAATGTCAAAATCAATGATGTTTCAAACGTTTCTTAAAAACATTCCGTCTCATGCTGTTGAATTTTTTCAAATCTATCCCCAATAAAGCCCAAGTAACGATACCCATGATTCCACCATATCTCCAATATGTTTCCTCAATTCAGAACAACTCTTACCACCACTAAGTTAGTAAAATTTATTTATTATCATGTGAAAATCATAAAATTTATAAAATTAAGGATATAATTATGATAGAAACAAATTATAAATCTAAATAAGTGAAATAATTAATAAAAGTATATAAATAAACAAATTTATGCATAATTAATTTAGGTTAAATTAATTAACAGAAGTAATATAATTAAAATGAAATTGGCTCCCGTGATATGACAGGACTTTATAATATTGGGTAATCGGTGTGTATAACATAAAAATTGGACAATTAAAAAATAACTTGGCCAATTTTCAGGTCAACTTGAATTTCAACTGACATTATTAACGTTTGGAATTTTAATTTGAAA
The DNA here is from genome assembly GCF_000326865.2 of Helobdella robusta. NCBI lineage: Eukaryota > Metazoa > Annelida > Clitellata > Rhynchobdellida > Glossiphoniidae > Helobdella > Helobdella robusta. Next base: position 789,990 of record NW_008704902.1, read on the forward strand.
TTGAGTAGATGATCATTAGACGGGGCGGACTCGATGCTTTATTGTCCACATAAAGATTGTTTGCATGTGTGTTTGCGTGGGCGTGTATGTTTGTGTTTGCGTGTGTGTCTGCGCATTTGTTGTAACTTGTATCAAATCTGTGTGTATGTATGTGTGTGTGTGTGTCTGTGTGTTTGTGAGTGGGTGTGTGTTTTTGTCTTTGTTTCTGTAGTTGTTATACTGATTTCCTCAATAGTTTTATATGATTTCAGGCTTGTGCATGATGTGCTTACTTTTTCATGAATATTTGTAAGTTTTTATAAATACGCTTTCAAGATGCCAAATTATTTCATTTTAAAAAGTAATATATTTTATTGTTATTTCATTTTGTTAAAAAATATCAGACGCACATGATTTCAAAATTAACTTGTATTTGAAATAATAATCTCTCATTGCTTCGATAACAAAAATGTTAGATACCTTCATTGGGAGTAAAATATTTTTTGCTTTAAATATAGGAATAATGTAATTGGAAAAAACTATATCGTTGTTTTTCTGGACCGTAAATATGGCAACGTGCCTAGAAGCAATCCTTGTAAAAATTAATTTATTTGACGCTGAATGAAGACACATATGCATAGGTTTGCATATTTCCTTCATAATTTGTATGAATGTCTACCACTGTTTCTGTGCGTGCAGCGTATGTGAACTGGGTAGTGCAGGGTTATGTGTGTACTTGAGCGTACACACGCTGAGCCACTTCTTAATTGAACTATAGAAGTTGACGTCACTGAAATATGTGACGTCATATTTGACACTGACGTTCGCACAATTGAATGACCGCCATAAAATTAGCGAGGCTTTGCAAGTTGCTTCTCGAATATACACGTGTGCGATTTTGCGTGTGTATGTGAATGTTTGTGCCACGAATATTTGTGTTTGTGGATGTGTGTGAGTTTTTTTATTTCAATACTTTTTATAAAAATGAACCTCTATTGTTATTTTTCATAGGCATCGTTTTTTGTTAAGAAATATATGTTTGTTGGCTGTTTATTTAACAGTGAACAGTGTGTATTTGCTTTAAAAAGACGTTCCATATTCTAATTGAAAAATTCCAGTTTTTCTTTGTTCATGTTTCCAACGTGTAAAAAACTGTCAAATAATACGGATGTAAACGCAGAAGCTGAGAATCACATATGCGTGTTTCATTTGACGTGTTTATAATCCATTATCATTTTATTTAAACTCTAATTCTTTGTTACCTGTATCTCAATCTGGTTTCAGACATGCTCACAGTTCTGAAACTTCTTTACTCAAAATACATAATGATATCCTTCTCTCTAATGACAATAGTAATCTTACTCTTCTTCTTGCTCTTGACTGTTTATCTGCTTTTGATACTGTTGATCATACTATTCTTTACATCATTTTTTTAATATTACTGATTCTTGTCTATCTTGGTTTTTTTTCTGTTGTTTTCAATAATTCTACTTCTAACTCCTTTACTCTTACTTTTGGTGTACCGCAGGGTTCTACCCTTGGCCCTCTTCGATTTATACTCAATACTTCTGAAATACCTGGCATTATTAATAATTTTATTTTCACTAGTCAACTAATGAGCTAATGATTCTTTTCCTCCATCTAATCTCAATAGTGTTCTTCATAATCTATCTCATTTGATGCATCAAATTTATCACAAACATCATACGTACAACGTGAGCAGAAAAAAAATTAAATGCGTCGTGTGGAATGGAGTTGCTTTAAAGAGGATGTCTTTTGAAGCGACTGAGCAAACAGCGCTACTTAAATACTTACAGTGTTATTAACTATTCACTTACAAATCCAAAACACAAAGACAGTTTTGCACACAAACACGCACAAACGCACATAGACACACACACAAACCTAAAGACACAAACAGATAGAATCACATAGTCATCAAGGCGTCAGTGACTGGTCAACCCAACTCAGTAGATGACCATCCAACAAGACATCAAAACTGAAATTAGCCTCTTTTTTCAAAGCAATAACAAAATTCCAATAGAAGATATAAATGATGTATAAAATTGCAACATCTTAAAACGTGCGCTTAAGTGTGAGTCTACGTACACTTGAGTGCTTTCGATAGTTTTATTGTGTGTGCTGTGCGTATGCGCTTATGTCTGTCTGTGTGTGCTTATGATTGTCTTTTATGTACTGAAACATCAATAACACTTGATAAAAAAATATATATATATATGTACATATGTTGGTAATAGACCATAATTTTTACAATATTCTATAAATTCTACCGAATGTTTGGCGTTAATATGTTTGCAGTTCGTTTTTTCGATTACATATATGTACATATATATATATATATATATATATATATATATATATATATATATATATATATGCGTGTGTGCGTGTGGTGTACATATATGTGCGTGTGTTTTAAATATATGTGCGTGTGATGTGTGCGTGCGTGCGTGCCTGTGTATATATCTTTCACATATTTGCATATTTACAAAGAACAGATGGCATGTCTCACACGAGTCAGTCCACGGATGGAGTTATTTGGGATTTTCCGAATTTGGTACACATCGTGGTGATGATTGAAATGTTTATGGGAAATAACAAATATAGACATTTTTTTATTTATTCACTGTTGCTTATTTTTTTGTTGATATTGTAGATAGAATATCTATTGTTTCAGTATATATAATATATCTATTGTTTCAATATAGTTAGGATATCTATTGTTTCAATATAGTTAGGATATCTATTGTTTCAATATAGATATTATCCCTTGTTTCCTACAAAAGAATGAAAACAGTTTTTAATTCATCTTAGTAAATGTTAAGAAATATTAATACTTTTGTATTTTTGGTCCCATTTTGTTTTGTAATACACAAAATCATTTGTTAAATAGATGGATAAGTAGATAGATGGATGGATGAACGAACGGATGACTGGATGAATGAATGAATGAATAGATGAATGGACAGATGGATGAATGGACAGATGAATAGATGAATAGATGGATGACCTGTAAAGTATGAGAAAAAGAAATTATGTAAAAAATTAATCTGTGTGTCATCCAGAACAGTCGATAAATAACATTTTTAATTCCAATAAAAAGATAACGTAAATAATAATAACAAATGAAAAGAATAAATAAAATAACAAATAAAACAATGAATTAAAAAGCATAAAAAACAATAAATAGTACGTATAAATATTAATGAGTTATAAAAAATGTTTACAAATTGAACATAAAAATTGTTATTATTATTATTACTGTTGTTTTTTTCTTATACAAATTATTTTTACAAAAAAAAACAAAACTCAAAGCAAGAACAAACTCTTAACATGATGAACTTTTTTAAATTATTTAAATTAATTTTTATTCTTTAATATCATAAAAATATGAACACTCTGAGGGCCTTAATGCTCTTTTAAAGTGGAAAATATTAAGAAATATAGGGCAGCAGGGTGTCTCAAAAAGTAATCTTATTTATAATTCTATAAGGTTCTTTAAGATGTTTATTTCTTTGGGGTTCAACTTTTAACAGATAAAAAATTCTCTCCTATGTAACAGTACGTTTGAATGTAAAACGTCTAAGTTATATTATATAAAAGTGGCAGACGACCATTTATATGTAACCTTGTTACCAAATAAAAATGGCAAAATGTAATTAATTTAAATTGATTGTTATTATTTTGATTCTGTAATTCGATCTTTCCATAACTAATTAATTGGTGTAATCAGATATCTTATTGTAGCATGAGACTGATTTAATTAATAAATTTTGATAAATTATTTGCGTCAATTAGTACGAAATTAATACGAATTAATTTAGAAGAAAACACGAACACCTCAAATCGTTACATTAATTAATTTTTAACGTATTTCAATTTTTGTAGTTTTAACAACGGATTTGTCATTGGCGGTAAAAAAAAAGGCAGAAACTTTAACCGTGAAGTTTTTATACCCCAAAGCCTCTTCTGGGCCATGAAATTTGCTTAATATTTTTCCACAAAGAAATTGCAGAAAAAAGTTTTTAAATATTCAAAAAGTTGCCTTCTCCACTGAAAATTTTGACCCTAGGCTGAATAATTTTTAAATTTGTTTGTGTTTCTGTAAATTTTTTAACAAATTATTATTCAAATATTTAATTTTTCGTGGCTCATAGTTTCTAGTTGGATATTGGCAATCTGTGCTATACACACCAAATAGATTGTTAGATATTTGAATGTATTATGCTTGCTATCAATCAAAGACTGCGAAATAAAAATTGATAGTCTTGAGATTTGAAATACTTTTTGACAAATAACAAAATTTAATTATGGGTTTCATATTTTTACGCCCTACAGACATTGAATCACATATTACTAAATACTTTGTGTAAATATAAAAAGTTGAAAAACTCAACTATAAAAATTGCTGGATTGAAAGTTATTAATTTATAAAAAAAAGAAAGTTAGATTACTCAATTATTGCCTGTTAATGTGGTTCTTTTCTATTTACTGCAGTCAGTGTAGAAATAAAAAATGTCACATGTCTAGTACAAAATATGTTAGGTATGTTACAAAGAAGATAAATCCCAACTTGAAGTTAGTTTGACTGTGAACGCCAAACCATTCACAAAGATCATCACATAATGAAATTAAAAAACAAGTCTCTTTCGTTTTAGATTGCTGAATCATTCAGATAAGTAGAAACGAACGTCAGAGTTGAAATGTTAGCCAATGAATTTTTTAAACTTTTGTAAAGTAAAAACAAATTTCTCGACAGGTGCCCTTAATAAGTTCTTGTCTTTTGAACAGTAAGTGCATGCAGCACACTGACAAAATAATGTAACATTTCTTTTCATAAATATTTTATTTCAGCAACTCAGTTAAACCTGACCCTCCGAAATAGCGTATAGTCCATTTCGGACTGTTAGTTTTTAACTAAAAGTTAACAGTAAAGTTATAAAATTGAAACGTTGCAATGGCTGAATGAATGACAGTCTACATTCATTTGCTTACTCTAAAAAGCATTAAAGTTGCTCAAACGCCGATATTTTTATCCTCAATTTTTCCCTAAATAATTATGATAAACCTTGAATCAAACTGCTGAAAAGTTTCAAAAATTGATATAATGCGGTGAGATAGATATCATTACTACGTTTACTCGAAATAGAAATAGAACTTGTAAATAAATTAAACCTCAACAAATTAAAGATAAGTGATTTTTATTATATTTAACAAAATACATCGTAATTCAAAATATACTAAACAGTTATCTAAAGGAGAAAATTTGGTTGCGTGGTTAATAATTTTCATTTTTTTCTTCGTTTTTCGCTTTATGTTTGAGTGGAGACTAATAAATTTAAACCTTTTACATTAAACGGCCGCTGTTTGCTTAGAAACTTTTGTTAAGGCTAAGCAAGAGTTTTCCTTCAAAGTCATCCATCCGCCTCTCTACCTTACAATGTTTGCTCATTTCTTAGCAAGATATTTTTCACATTTTTTGTTTAAAACGGCTTTTTTTGCGTGCGATTGTAAACCATCGCTATTTTTTGTTTGTTTTTCTAGTTATTATTTTTGTTTTTTAAAGTTTTTTTGATGTGTTTTTATTTCAATTTGTATGGTTTCTAATAATTATTTTAATATCGCCATCAAAGTCTACAACACCAATTATATTATTTCCTTTATCACTACATTTCATATCATCATTTACATCATTGCCTAATGCCTACCATGGTTTTTTAATTATTTCTAATAAATCTGATTCTATTGTTCTTATATTTCCAGTTTTTGTTTCATTATTAATTTTCAATCCTTTTATTCACGACAAAAATGTGAAAAAATTTTGCGAAAAATCATTTTTTTAAAGTCAGTTCTAATTAGATACGAAAGGAAATGTTAATGTGCCGACTAAACTTCATTGAAATCCTCAAAATATTATTTATAAGATTGATGATTTTTTGCACACTTCTGTACAAACCAGTTCTTTCCTTTTCATCTTTGTTATCTAATGCTTTTTTTTGTCCACCAATTCATTAAAAATATATATCATCTACGTACTGACAATAGCTCTCAACAACATATCTCAATCAAATTAAAACAACATGCAAGAAACACTTCACACTTTACAGCATTGCGTAATTGAGGTATTAAACGATCAAATAATTAAATCGAACAATAAGATAACTTTACAACGGTGAGAAGTTTCATTTTAAAATGTAACAAAATATATTAAAGAATGAATGAATTTGAGTGTCAGTCACATTTTTTTGCAATTCAACAATCGAATGGTCCAAAATAAATGGCATCTGGTTCCTAGTGCGATTAATCCTTAGTAGTTTGAATTAATGGCTCCATCTCAATCCCAATTTATAACTCTCAATTTCATTCGTTTTAAAAATTTGTTTTTACTTTTCACTTCATTTAAATAATTTCATTAGATAATTTTGAGTTTATTTAAGGATGTCTTAGTAGAGTTTGTTTTCTGAAGTTAATCTAATTTTGTTTAACCTAAGTAATTAAATATATTTTAAGCAAATTTTTCACTATTTTAACAATCTTACAAGTTTTACAAAAAGTTTTAAACTACGGCCAAGATCGAAATAATGAGAAGTGGAGGAATGTATGCAACAAGTGTTGAACTAACAACTGTCAACTTATGTTACGTTTTAGGTTTCGTCACTTTACGTTACGTTATATTACGTTATGTTCTGTGGGAGTCTAGTGGATAAGGTCACCAGCTGTTGTTTCCCAGTGACCGGGTTCGAAAGGAATATGATATATATTTCGAATATTTTCGTTTTATTGAATCGATTACTTTTCTGTTTATGACCAAATTTTAATCTTATTTCTGTGCGATGTATTATGATTTCTCGTTTGTTATTTCAATTATGTTGTTAAGTTCAGTTTTTGTTAGATAGCGCTTTTGAGATTCCTTTAATTAGCGCTTCATAAATGTTTCAATAATAATAATAATAATAATAATATTTCGAATATATATACAAAAAGATTCCCGACTATTACATTCTTTGTGTGTGATGCGTCGTTTAGCATGTATTCATTCACGTGTTGTCAATTTTTAGGAATTTATGAAGAGTGTAAGAGAACTTTTTTTGGACCGTTTTCAAAGCAACCAACATTGGCTGCAAAAAGGGTTTTAGTTATGGTTGACGGTCAAACTTTATTTAACAGAAGGCAATGGAAATGTAATAAAAATGGATTTGATTTTTAAAGCATTAATTGGATAGCAAAATATTAAAATAAAACTGAAAAACAGAACGTGAAATACAAGTGCAAGTAGGACGCCATCGTCGACGGAACACTGCAAAGCAACCGAAATAAAATTACCGAGAAGAATTTCTCCAAAATAATCCGACATAATTTTAAATGCAAATAACAGGGGGTGGAATATGCAATAACGATTGCCTACATGTTTGCTTTGGTCAGCGGGAGGACATACTTCACCGCAACTACGTCGTTAGAGAAATGAATTTTTTAAAAAAATGGAAAAGAGAGAGAAACAGGCAGTATAAAGACATTTTGAGAAAGGTTTGAGCATGATATGATACAGTTTTTTTTATACGTATGACATTTGCATAATAATTGTCTTGGTATGAGGTGTTCAGTTTTTCATTTTGAAAACTTTAATTGATTAATTTTACATATACTTACTATTTTGTTTAACGTTTCATATTTTATTAATATTACTTGAAAAAATTGAATCAAAAAGACACTTCAGTTTGTTACATCGGAAAATTTTAATAATAACTTAAAAATTTGACAAAACAAAAATTTTCAATTTTATCTTTGTGACCAAAGCAGGTGCACACTAACTAACAAACACACACAAACCTGGCACAGAAACACGCAATATATTCATTACATTTATATATATAATTGCTACATTTTTTACTCATTTCTTTTATTTCGTAAACATTTGAATAAAAAATCTAAAACCACAAAAGAAGTCAGTGTTGACGGGACAGAGAAGAAAACATCTTCTCACTTATTTATGATGACCTTGTTAACGTAACGAAGCCCGCTAATCATCTGCGGCACAACCAATAAACAAAACAACACTTACAACAACAGCAGTTAACAACAACAACAAACCACAACAACGACGACAGCATAAAACAACAACAAACAACAGCAAACAACAACAACAAACAACCATAACAACAACAAACAACAACATCAAACAGCCATAACAACAACAAACAACAACAGCAAACAACAACAAGCCACATGCTTGCTTGGCAGACATCTGCCACAAAAATTAAAAACAAGTGTTGTCATTTTAAAGATAAACAATAGTGACGTAATTAACATAAAATGTGCTGCCTCTAATTTATATATATATATGTATATACACAAAATAGAAACACAGTATATTTGTGCATATAAACTTGAGCATCTGGCCACACACACAACGTATCAATTCGAACACCGAAGACAGTATAGGAATACCGATAAAAAACTTTTTGTTCTATCATGCTTAAATGTTCTATCATGCATAAAATAAATAAAAATTTTAGTTTTGATTCAAAAAACTTGAGAATGATTTACGATCAACCGTTAAAAAAATCGAAAAACTAAAGAGGAAGCTAACTAACGCGGAACAAGCTGTTATTTTCATCAAGAATTGTATTTCTGACAGTCCAATGACGGTCTTATATATATATATATATATATATATATATATATATATACACACCAAGTAGTCTTTAAGTTTTTATGTTCTCGAGTAAGTGTATTCAACAAATACTTCTTAGTACCACTAATTTCGTCACTACCACGTGACTCATTCCGTAATACATTAAACAACTGATTTAGGATAAAAGGATGGGAGCTGAGTGAACAAAAAAAGTACTACTACTACAAATACTACTTCTACAACTACTACCTACTACTATTACTACTAAAACTACTATAATTATTATTACTACTACTTCTAACATTACATTATTATTACTACTACTCTACTACTAGTAGTTACTACTCCTACTGCTACTACTCAAACTGCTACTACTCAAACTGCTACTACTCAAACTGCTACTACTACTACTATTGCTACCACTACTCTTACTACTACTACTACTATCACTCCTACTACAACAACTACTACTACTACCATTTTCAGCGAAGAGGTTAACCTTTAAAGTTAGCATAGAGATATGACAAAGTAGGCAATTATTATAACTGACCAATTTTCTTTTTTTCTGAGAATAATATTTTTGGGTTTTGTTTAATATCCTTGAAAAAAAAAAACTAACGCAACTTTATTTATATATCTATATATAATACAAAATATATATATATATATATATATATATATATTATATATATAGTGGCTTAGCGTGTTTCACATCCGTAATTAAGTTCATTGCCACAATTTTCACTTCCATATTACCTATCTTTTCCAATTTTCCGAGACTTTTTTTTATATGATCATTTGCATCGTTTATCAAAGTAAACACTGGCATTAGCAATTTAGTATCATTTTCAGCAGCATGAAGTAATGTTTATCTTTAGATACTTGCATATGATGTTTGTTAATATATCATTTTTACATTTTTTTTAATGATTTGGTTACTTTTTTCTACAGGTAGTTTATTTTGCTAATGAGTTTATCTCAATCATTGTTCTAATTATCCATATATCATTGCGATGAATATTTCCATCATCATTAGTATCATAAATGTTATCATCGTCGTCAAGATTATTATTATCACTTCTAGTCGAGGTCTATAAAAAAATATTACCCTGGCGTTTATGTTGTGAGGTGGAAATTAATGGTGGAAAATATGGCAACAGCAATTGTCGATCCACTCATTCGTTGTTGCATAAACGCACATCTATATCCACACCTTCATTGCCACACACACACACTACACACACACACAAACACACTCATATAACGCATACACACACATGCACATATAGAGCAAATACTCATGTACGCACACGCACATTTACACATTATAAGTATGCATTAACGTAAAAACTCCTTTATGAATCAGGCAATAACCAAATTTTATTTTATCACTTACTCTTAATTATATAAATACATGTATGTGTGTGTATGTATGTACCCATTCCACACTGAAGAATACGCCAAAAATTCATAACACGCATACACATAAACACGCACGTGCATTTGAAATCGTAGTTAAATTACCACTACTGTGCTATATATAATTGTGTGTGTCTGTGTGGTATGTGTGTGCGTGTGTGCGTGTGTAGTGTGTGTGGTGTGTGTGTATGTGGTGTGTGTGCGTGCGTGCGGGTGCAAGCGTTCATAGGAGAAAATAACATGCCCCAGAAACACCTTACCTGCCTTTGAACAATAATAAACTTTTAACGTTTAATCGGATAATGTACCAACTTAGCTGCTAAGTTATAGGAAGCAAATGATGTTCAGGGTAATGGTGGCGACGAAGAAGATGAAGTAGATGCTGCTGCTTCAGCTGATGAAATGTTGAAATGATGATGATGACGACGACGACGACAGTGTTAACAACTGATGAAAACGACATCATTCGAATCATCGCACTACATCAGCACTATGTCAACCAGCATTTGATATCAATTTGGTTAATTAATAATAATCTTTGAAAAAATTTGTTAAAACTTTACCAGAAAAAATGCATCATAATGCTAATAAAATGATAAAACAGCAATGTTATTATAACAACAAAAACAAGAAAATAATTAACTATTTGCGGGCGTGTGTTTGCACAAATGTTTGCATTTGTGTTCATCGGCAAACAAGTCGAACGCACTGCACTGCTGATCAGCCGCTAAGATTGCAATTCTTCAACCCATTTTGCCCGTTCATTCGTTCCAATTACCATCCACGAGTTTGTGTGTTCACGTTGTTCATTTGTTTGTTTGCATGTTTGCTTGTTTTGTTTGTTTGTATTTTGTTTTTCATTTGTTTGTTTGTATTTTTTTATATGTTTGTTTGTATTTTGTTTTTCATTTGTTTGTTGTTGCTTATGCGTGTTGTTTGACACGTCTAATTTTGTGTATTTTTAATTGTTTTTAGTGGAGTTATTTTGTGTGTGTCAGCATGCAAAGTATGTCTAACATTTGTTTCTGCCTGGAAATATTTTGTTTAGAATTATTTTTTCAATCTTTGAATTTTTTTTTTAATTAAACACATTGTTTTAACATTATTTGCATAATTGCATACTTCAAAGTATTTTCAGCTAATTATATCTTTAAACAAACAGGCAAAAATACTTCTAATAAATAATCCAAAATCGTTTCCGATTCAAGTTTAAAAGACCGAGTTTGTTTGTCTATCCATATGCAGGGTGTGTGTTTGCACTTGAAATTGCCTGCAAACAAGCAAAAATGAAAACGAAAGCAAACCTGTACAAACATGCATTGTTTAAAAATAAATATGCAAATTTCTAAAAAAATGAACATATGCAAATATGTTTATAAATTTGTACAAAAATGTGTATATAGATTTGTATGTAGATTCGTGTGCGTCTACATTTTAAAAGATGTCTTGTTATGTTTCTCTTATGCAGATGAGTTCTGTGGAGAATTATTTCTATCGCTGTAGCGATGGATCGGACTCTGCCTGTAACAATGTTACTCTCTGTCTGTGTTTGTTGATGTGCTCATGTATGTTTTGTATGCTGTATGTATTGTACGTTTTGTATGTTTTGTACGCATGTATGTCGTATGTATGTTTTGTATGTATGATGTAAGTTTCTAAATGTCTGGATGCTTTTGCGGGTTTTCTGCGTTGATACACTCAAGTTTTTGTGAGTTGTATGCATACAAGTTTTTGTTTGTTGCTATATTAGGATTTTGTATGTTGTGAGGTTTTGTATAATGTTTAGTACAGGGGTACGTTGTATATTGTTATGCATTTTATTTATTTATGGTCATTTTTCTGTTTGCATGTTTTTTGGTGCCGCTTGTATTTTTAGCGTTCATATTTATTATTTTTTAGTATTTTATTAATTTTTTTCATTAAAATTTTTCTTGAGAGTTTTGTGCACAAATGTAACCATTGGTTGGTTGGTTGGTATGTTTTTAGATGTTTTATCTCTGTGCATGACATTTGCTACACAATAAGTTTATTTGATTGTACATTTTCTTCGCTAAAATATACTAGCACTGATAATTTCATTTGTATTTACTTTTTTGCCATATTCGTACAGTGTTAATAATTTTAAAGTTTGTTGTTTGTCATTCGAATGGCATGTTTGTCTCGCTTGATTGATTTGTTGGACTTCCATTCAGATCGTGTTTGCACCAATCTGCTTGCTTGCTCTAAAAAAAAATTTAAGTGGCTCGTTCATCGATTACATTTTCTTATTTCCGAACTTTAGCAATGAACAACTTGAGTACCGTCAAACATCATCTTCATTTCATCTTCATCCACGTCTCATTCGCCATCCTCGAAACGGCTATCGTTTAATGATATTAAAAGTTTTGTTGATCTATAGAAGGAAACAGAGAGTGCAACAACAAATTTTAAAACTAACGATAAAATTTGGATTGAAACAAATTTACAAGAAACCGTTGTGGGCAGATTAAATTGAACTAAAAGACCATTATTTATATTTATTTCTCATGTTATCTTTGATTGTATCGGCATGTGTGTGCGCGTGTGTGCGTGTGTAAACATGCATGTGCGTGTGAGTACTTGATTTAGTTAACTTGTTAAGCTGTTTGTTGCTGAAACAAAATTATTTGAATGAAATTTGGTCAGTTCGAGGAGAGTATGAAGTTGTGTAACAAAAAACATGACTGTTTGTAAGATATGAGAACGTTTGTCTTTGTGCTTGAACAAATGTATGTTTGAAAATGTATGAATAATTATTGATGTTTACATTGTATTGTGCTTTCATCTATGCATTAATTTTTATTATCACCATTCTGTATGTTTAATTTTTCTATTATGTAATGTCCATTTATTACAATACACCACTATCACCCATTACTACACCGTACACTATTATGAAACACCAATGGTGTTTTGGGTCGTCGGAGAACGGGTGCTGCAACGGTTTGTTGATATGGCGAAAAAAAATTGTCAGTATCCAAGGCTGTAAAAAGAAAGAACATACTAAAAGATATCAGCGGCATCTCCTATGGCCAGGACAAGGAGACGCTCCTGCAAGTCTACAAATCCATAGGTAGGCCAATGAAGGGATATGCATGCCCCATCTGGGTATGACTTACATCGGATTCTACCTTCGACCGTTTACAGCGCGCTCAGAATGCCGCCATGCGCATCGTACCTGGTTGCTATAAAGCCACTTCAGAGAAACATCCGACTGACATGCAGGCCTCTTCTTCTCACAATTCCTCGCACAATGCTACGACCCTCAACATCCATGCCATGCTCTCGTGATTCAAAGACATCCATCTCGAGAAATAAAAACCACGTTGACGTCAAAATGAACCTCAACAGTACAACTCGTCAGGCCAATGTTCAAAAACCGTGCTACACTAAAAACAGCTTCAAGTTTACTGCATGGCATAGTTGCCAAGTCCGCCATACTACTCAGTGGATGGCCTCCAACAATGCTCCCAATAGATACTCAGTACAAATTCTTTCCCGAGCAACGAGAAGAGCTCTAGCTCAACTTCGATCCGGCCATTGTATCTTTTTCGGCAACTACAAAGAAATGATCCACAGCGGCATAGACACTAACTGCCTTTACTGCCGTTCACATGTAGACGACGATCCCCATTTGTTCATCAGCCCAGCAAATATCACTGTTCTCACCATAATAGACCTGTGGCGAAATCGACGGCAGTTGCCGATTGGCTCAGGCCTTGCATGAACATGATGGAAATCGGCTGAAAAGGCAACAACAACAACAACATGAAACACCAATAAAAAGCAATGTTGATGAGGAAGTTTCTGGATCAGAGAAAAACAAAAATGCTTGCAAACGCAAAAGGATATTAGTGCTTTCTCCTCAGAGAGTATTCGAACCCTGTCAGCGTGCAACAACCAAGTCTGTCACCATGTCAAACTTTCTGAACTAACCCGACAAATTGGGTGTATTGCTATATTGTTAATGTGTGTGTTTGTGTATGTGTGTGTGTATGTATTTGTGCGTGTGTTTGTGTATATGCGCGTGTGTGTTATCGATTGCATGCATAAATACAAACGTGTTTGGAATTGTTAAATGAGTTTCTATTTGACCCATAACAACAACTAGTTGTGAGTTGTGACATGGCATTTAAAAGTATCATTCAATATTGAAAGTACTTGTTATGATACCCATCTCACCAGGCAATAATATTATAACCTCATCTTAAAAGTTGCAAGGAGCAATGCAATCAATTCTACGTGAGTTTTTGATGTTGCATCAACTCATCGGGGAAAATTATTCACCGAATGGAAAATTAATAATTAATTACATATTGATGCCGAAATTAATTAATAATGAATGTTGTATAAATTAATTAATTAATTATTGAGGATTGTTGATGCTGAATAGATAACTAATAAAAAATTCTACTGTCAAATAACTGAGAGCGTCGAATCAGGTTATAATACAGACATACATTCAGCCAAATAAACATTTGAACAACAAACTAAGATAACAGTACCGAAACAAAACTGGCGAGTGAACCACAGAATTTTATTTCAGCATCTCATCAAAATGTATTTTTCGATTATCAAGTAGCAATAATTCAGATGGTAATTGGTCCATTCATAAACAGTGGCAATAAATAATACGGGAATGCATTCTAATCGCTTTCAGTCCGTTACTGACCCCAGCACACATGCAGCAGCAGCTCTCTTCATCCAGGCCACCACTAGGTTGCACTTGATTTATGCCCTAATGCCCTGACAATATTCCTATAAATAAACAAATGCACACACTCGCAACAACGCCAACATTCATAAACTAACACATATAAACATGCACCAACACACGTTAACATATCTTACCCACTATTCTATAAATTCTACCGAATTCGGTAGAATTTATAGAATATTGTAAAAATTATGGTCTATTACCAACATATCTACACACATAAACAAACATACATTACAGGTACACATATATTTGTTAACGTTTGCATACACTCATACAAACTCAGGTTAGTTTACAAAAAATCAATAAATATTTCATTCAATATAGAGACAGATTTAAAACCTGAACCTGCTGTTGAATTTTGTTTACAAAACATTGAACCGAAATAAACATGTTTACATTCCTAGAAACCAAATCACGAAAGAAAAAACTCAAAATTAAATATTCCGAAAAACAAACAGCACACAAACAACAACAAACCAAGTAGTAATCATAAGCAAAAACAAGCAATAAACGAGAACATCAACCCACCCCTCGTAAGCCGTCCCGAACGAGAGCGTTTAAATTAATGAAAGAACACCACAACTACATAACTAAGCAAAAAAGTTAAAAGCCTTTTAAAATTGAACGCTACATATTTGAATTCTCGTGTGACGTCATTTGTCACGTGACATCTGAAACTTCAGGCATCGGCTGTTGCACAAATTTGCATGAAATGAAACCTGGGCAATGGTATGAAAGACAACAATGATGATGACGATGATGATGGTGGTGGTGGTGGTGGTGATGATTATGATGATGACGATGATAATAATTTGTTAAATAAATGTTATTATTGGTTGATTTATTATTTCATTATTGTTGTTACTTGTATTATTACAATTAGTTGTTGTTGTTGTCGTAGTACTAATAGCAGTAGTAGTAGTTGATGTGGTAGTAGTAGTAGCAGTAGAAGTAGTAGTAGCAGTAGTTGTAACAGTAGTAACAGTAGTAGCAGAAGCAGCAGCAGCAGTAGTAGTAGTAGTAGTAGTAGCAGCAGCAGCAGTAGTAGTAGTGTCATTATTGGATAAAATATTTTATATTCAATAATTATTAATCAAGGAAATAATTTCAAGCTGCTTTTAATCAGTATTCAATAAAGTTTTAGTAAAAAAAACTAATAAAAAAGAATATTTTGTGCATGTTTCTCATATATTTAATCATTTATTCGTTTTATTTGTTTCTTAAAAAAATGTTAACAAACAATAAATTTTAATCATCGTTCAACGTTCACAACTACTTTCAAACTCTTCAGCTTTCTTCGTTAAGACTAGCTTCATGCAACGAAATTACATTGTGCTTCAGCAAACAAACGCTACTCCAAGAGTACTCCTACATATCTATCCACCTTTTGTTCATTTGAAAGAAATTAATTTACTTAATTAAAAAGTTCCTAGTGTCAACATTTTAATAGATTTCATTTTCAAATGAAATTAAATTAAGTTTGTCTCAATAAAGGAACAAGTTAAGAAGTAGTCTGAATAGTTTCTATGGATAGATGATTAAATAAAAAAAGGAGAAATAACCATTGAAAAGTAAGGAATTTAAGAGGAAAAAAAAGACAAAATTGAAAGAGAAAAGATTGAATGAAAATTTGACATGACACAAAATGATCGAATCAATGAGCAGAAAATGGAATGAAATAAGAAGAAAATTGAAAAAAAAATTGAAAAATGATGATATACAATTGAATTTAATAAAAACGTTTTCAGAGAATTAATTAAATCAACTATATTAACAACATAGAAAACAAATTTAGTGAACAACATCAACTTATCAACGCAGTCACATCAACAATATTCAAACACTGGTTAAAATTACATTAATGAAAACAAAAACAGCATCAACAAAGCATCTACAACATCAACAATACTACGAACAAAATTAACACTGGCACAGCACTATATACAAACAAACATTATCAACAACAACGTCAACAACAACAACAACAACATAAAAAACCTCGACAATATCAACAACGACATTAAAAATACATCAACAACATCATCAACATTTACTGCTGCACTAAGGACAGACGGTGCCGACAAAAAAAATAGAATGTCAGAATTGACATGGCAACAACAACCAAATAAAATTAACAACATCTACAACAACAAAAAACCACACTAACAATTTTAATCCCAACAAACGACAAACACACGATGACACAAAATTCAGATTAAAAAATAAACAACCACAAAACTACTTCGAAAAAAAAAGTTATTTTTACCTGACATAAAATAAAAAAACAACGTATATCAAAATTTAAAAAATTTACTAAGATAAAAAAAAGCAACAAAACATAAATGCAAAAATTAAAATCCTCCTAACATGAAATCACCTCCCTACCATATAAATAAAAATACAAGTTTGAAACGTTCAACAAAAAATGGAAAAAATTAGATGCCCTATCAATACGGCGTGTATTACAATTTTAAAACCTAAAACTAATTGAAAAACTGATCCCTCGATTATGAAAAAAAACCCAGAAACAAACATTCCAATCTTACACACAAACGTGATACGGCATATATCTTTTCAAACATTAATTTGAAAAAAAAAAAAACAAAAACAAAAAATAAATACAAAAAAAACAAAATTATTTAAAAACACGTCAAAGCAAAGAAGACAAATACACAGAGAAAAGAATAAGGTTCCAGTAATAAAAGAGATCGTCAAGCTTCCAATACTGTTCACGTCATTCCGTGACCTGTAGAAATTTTTTTTTCAACAAACTTAGTGTCAATGTACCTATTAACTTTGCATGTATTATGTATAAGTTCTACAAATTTTACTCCTTTTAGTACTATTACTTTTTATACTCACGGTCATCTTATTTTTTCTAATAATTTTAAGTTCATTACTAATGGTCATCTTACTGTTTCAATTAAATTAACTTCTATTATCCTTAATGGTCATCTTATTGTTTAAATTAAATTAATTTTTATTAAAAATGGTTATCTTGCCGGTTTGAATTATTAATACTACTACAATAACTACTATTATTATTAATAGTATTCGTACCGTTGTTAGTAATAGCATGACGAATACTACTACCACTACTACTACTCCTGCTACTACTACTATTACTACTACTACCACTACTACTACGCTAATGCTACTACTACTACAACTACTACTACTACTACGCTACTGCTACTACTACAACAACAATTACTACTACTATTAGTAGTAGTATTAGTAGTATTAATAGTAGTAGTACTACTACTACTACTACTACTACTACAGTAGTAGTGGTAGTAGTAGTAGTAGTAGTATCTGTCATAGAATTGGTCAAATTGATCAATTAGACTTTTTTAATGAACACAAATCTAATTAATCCCATCCATAATGTTAACGACATAACACTTCTTCCAATGCAAAAGCCACTTCAAATTAATTTTTCATTCTCACATTTACAATTAAAAAATTTAAATTAGCTGTAGGTCTGAGTGCTGTGTGTATATTGGCATAACAACGCGGGCAAAATAATAATAACGCAACTGGTGTATGTTGAAGCCATGTCTCTTCTAGCAATTTTCCTTTCATTACCCCGTCACACGGTTCCATTTGCAGTCATTACTGATGACTCTCTCGCATCAACAACATTTACACTGGTTGCCTCATAACATTAACGTCTTTTGAATTCATTACCTCCTAACATTACAACATTAATACTTGTAACTTCCAAACATTAACGCCATTTCAGTCTGGTACTTTGTAACATTAACATCGTTTAGACTTGTTACTTGCTAACATTAAATACATATACATTTGTTACGCCATTATCACTTTTGTATATGTTAATAGTAATTCAATGTAAGCAAGTTTGAACTCTTAATTTCTCGCGATACTCAAAAATACCATTTTTATTTTTTTATTTTGCAAATTACAAAAACAAAAAAATATTCAGGGACTTATTACACAAAACCCTTCGCCTTTGATTGATTTGATTATCTTTCAGTATATTCAGCATTATTGTTTATTTCAGCAATCACGTTTGTAATGGAGGCAACTGATTTGTTGGAACATACGATTCAAACTAACAATGTAGCCAAATATAAATAATTATTTGGTTTATTAATAAAATTAATAAGCAATAAAATTAATAAAAAGCAATTAAATAAATAAAAAAGAAAAAGAAAATTAACAAATAATAATACTAGTAGATATTTTTTTCTGCAACGATATTTGATTCGTCAGCGAAATCAATGACATTAAATGAGTCGTCAAAGATGATGATGATGATGGTGATGTTGTTATTGATGATGATTAAAATTACAAAAAGAAGTATAAAAGGCATGAATGATTGAATGAAGGAATGAACGAACGAACGAACGAAAGAACGAACGAACGAACGAATGAATGAATGGATGAAGAATTGTCAAAGGTCTCGTTATCTACAACAGCTGATAAAAATTGATGTTCTAGTATGTGTTACTGATGTGATCCCTCTTGAAAGACTTCATTTAATCTTTCATAATCTCTCAAATAATTACATTATACGTTCTTCTCACAACTACCTATATGCGTTTGTGTGATCGTTTGTATCTGAGTGCGTGCGTGTGTGTTTGTGTGCTTGGGTGTGTATGTGTATTTGTGTGTTAGCACATGTACAACTTGCATGTACAATATGCCGTTTACAGATGTGTGTTACTATGTTTATATATGTTTGTCTATCGTTGTGTTTGCTTTGCTTGCTTATAAGTATGTTCATGTATGTGTACGTGTGATTTAAAGTCTGCTGATGTAGGTGTGTGAAGAAGGCTGTTCGTGAGTAAGAATTTTGCATGGTATTTTGCTCAATGTTTCAGGTTAAAAAGTTGTTGGGATTTCAATATTTTTATTTCTGGACGAGCCAGTATTGATTTACATGATTAAATTGCCAATACCATTAGCACTTATGATGCTGAGTTTTGTTTCTATTTTAATGTCTGGTGATTTTGCTCTTGAACTCTTTATAGGCAGCTGATGGATATTATTTGCTATTTCTTTTATAAACATGATCATTGCTACTAAAAATGCCGTTGGTAAAAAAATTGCATCTCTGCTGCTTTGCTGCTCTTCTTTGTTCTTTTTTTCTTACTCATATCATTCGTATTATTATTATTGTTATCATTTTGTTGTTGTGGTTGTTATTTCTAGAGACTTTTGAGACTATGCTTTTTAACAAATCTATTTCAAAAGAAGCACATCAGCTGAAAAATATGCTGACCATTTCTGCATCTCTCCCTAGCTTCCCTCTCATTTTCAATGACCATCACGTGCGAAAGAAAAAAAATGAGATGATCAAGGATTGGAAATGTTTGAAAAAATTAACCGCAATGAAACTTCTTCGAATGATTACTTAACTGCAAATTAGTACGGCTAACATTCCTCTGGCGTGTCCGCACATGCAAATATTGGCAAGGCTGGAGATTGTTAAGCAAGCATTACTTGACAGTTACCTCTAACTAGTTGCCGGTTGATGATGATTATGATGTAATTGTTAGAGCTGTTGTTGTTGTGGTTGTTGTTAGTGGCGTTGGTGTTGTTTTATTGTTGTTGATGTTGTTGAAGCTAGCTTTTTGTTGCTAAAGATGTTAAAATGTTTAAGTGATTGAAACAGAGGATTTTGATGAGGTTGACTTTGATGCTGCTGATGTTTGATGTTGCTGATGTCATCTTAATGCTGTTGTTGTTGATGATGTTGTTTTTGATGTTGTTAACACGTCAATGTTAAAAGGTTACAATATAATTAAATTGTCATGACACGTTGTTTTTCTGATGTCAAGTCAGTAATTTTTTATTCGCAAATACTTGTTCGTCGTTTTGTATTGCGTGGTTGTGGTTGAAATTGATATAAGCAATGTAGTTGTTAATGTTGTAAAAAAAATTTTGTTGCTTAGTCTTTTCCCACGACGCATTCTTTACACACACATTTCTTATTGTTAGCAATTCAAGTTTTGTTCTCTTTTATTTTAATGTTGCAAATAATATTCTGCTTGCTCCAATTAGATGGTTTGTTGCGTTAGTTTAGTTCATAAATTGTTGTTAATGTTAATAATGTAATATCGTTTTTACATATTTAGTTTTCTACGTAATCAATTGTTATCAATCATCACAAAGCTATTAAAATTAAACAATACAAACGATATAAACATTTAAAACAATATAAACATCGTAAACAACATTGAAAACATAGACGCGAACGTAGAATACAAAGATGATATTGCATACCAGCAGTCAAGACTTGATGGAAAATGTTGGCAACTAAAAAAATACCAGTTTAAAGAAAAATAAAAAGAAAAATTACTTAAAAATATAAACTGCAGGATGAAGGAAATAAAAAGTACTTGGACTATAAAATAAGGCAAGGCTGGTAAGAAGGTAGGTAGGTAGGTAGGTAGGTAGGTAGGTAAGTAGGTAGGTAGGTAGGTAGGTAGGTAGGTAGGTAGGTAGGTAGGTAGGTAGGTAGGTAGGTAGGTAGGTAGGTAGGTAGGTAGGTAGGTAGGTAGGTAGGTAGGTAGGTAGGTAGGTAGGTAGGTAGGTAGGTAGGTAGGTAGGTAGGTAGGTAGGTAGGTAGGTAGGTAGGTAGGTAGGTAGGTAGTGTGGAAGTGCATGAGCAGACCGTAGCGATGCAATAAACAGATCAATTAACTTGAGTAGTGCAACTACTTAGCAACTTGTTTGTTCACTACTTGTTTTGTGTTTGCACGTCTATTTATTTGTATGTTAATGTTTTAATGCGTGTGTGTTTATCTGTTCGTCTGTGTGCGTGAATATGTGCGTGTATGTAGGGTTGAGTGTGCGTGCGTGCAGAAACTTCAATGTTCAAGTAGTTGTAGAAGATTATGCGGTACAAAAATTGTTTGTAAGTGTTCTGTTAATCTTCTGGTAAATACCAAACTGGCGTAGTCTTCATTATCCGGTCCGAACAATGCGTCTGTGGGTGCCTGAAGAAAGAATGGTGGATCGGCGTGCAGATGAATTTCAATTCATCACGTTCCCTTTTAAACATTTTAATGAATTTTTGCTTAAGTGAAATTTTTCATTGGACTCAATGTATTTATTTCATTGTCTTGCATATGGTTTGTATACTTTTTTTTAGCAAACATGTCAACAACATCCAAACAAGCACAAACGTATAAACTCACTAGATACATAAATGTATATTATATTGTTCAATACATGTGCACCAATGTTTAGTAAATAAAGTTTAAAACATTGATAAACGAGAATGAATTAATGTAAATCAAAAATATTATACAAACAAACAATCAACAATAAACAAGCATCACATAACATTTATTCAATCTGTTTTAAACCTTGTATGTAGATTTATTTTTTAAACCTCGAAACATGACAGCACTTTTCGACGAAGAAGAGAAGTTTAAGATGGAGCTTACGCCGGGAAAATGTTCAACTGAAAACGCGCCAGTGTATTTGAAAAAGTTGACAAATTATTTTTAAATGTTTCTGGACAAAATTGATTGAAGTAAACGAAATATGGAGAAGATCTTATTTTGGGGTTTTTCCGTAGTCCTAGCCAAATTATGGAACATACTAACGGTTGATTTAAAAGTTGGTCCAATCAAATAATCAACCATCAAACATTCACTCATCTAATAACCATTCGAATAGCAAAATTTCAAACAATCAATCAATCATATGAAAAATGTAAACGAAAATTTAACCAACTTTTCAGCCAACCAACCAGCCAAACAACTAACCAAACTAAAATCTATTTAATCATTTAATTAGCATTCCATGTATTTTACATTTTTATGTTTTCACAACTTCCTGGAAATTAAGATAAAATTTTTTTCATCAAATTTTGAAAAATGAAAATAGAAATTTTTTCTAATGGCTTCTATTTTGAAATAATTAAATTAATCTTAATTATTCAAAATAATTGCCAACAAGCAAGGAATAATTAATGAACAGCGTCGTCACTCCAATTTATAACGAGCTCTGACCGGGTTCAAATATTGACTCTGAAGTTTCAATGTAAAAAAGTTTTGCTTACATTCAAATAAGTATGAGAGGCCGCATTAAAATATTTGAGCCGGAAGTTTGTAAAAAAAAATTACTACATGCACTTTTCCATTGTTATAGGGATAATTAAATGATGTCAATAATTTCATTGATTGGAAATAAAGAGAAGTTCATTAGGATTAAATGACTACTAACATTGAATTCCAAAATCCGTGTGAATCTTCTATTTTTATCTATCTATCTTTACAATCGCGGGGCTACATAACTTCAAAAATTAAGAATCAATTATATTTATCACCTTGTAACAATATTCATATTTTCATGAAGATGTTCACCGTACATGATCACAAATGGGTAAAATTTTCATACACGCAACTAACAATAAAATTGTTATCAACTTGTGCTTGTTGTCATATCTCTCTCTTTTTCTTTCTTGCTGTGGTACTTATCTGTGTGCTAGTGTGTCAGTACTTGTGTACTAGTGTGTCAGTACTTGTGTATTAGTGTGTCCAGTACATGCGTATTAGAGTGCAGTTTTGTTTTCATATGCACGGAGGTACATTTGCATCCAGACGCAACGACTCGATGGCCTATTGAGTCCATCAGGGCGCGTGTACGTACAAACATCGTAGATCAGGCCGTACAAAATATTGACTAACACCGACTTAACAGGCTGGCAAGAAGAGGTTCGAGATGGATGGTGCCTATTCATACCGCTGTTTCTCTTTCTTTCTCGTTATGAATGTCTCACCTTCTTGCTTCGGATTAAGAAAACGTACATCGAGGCTGTTTTTAAATTGTATTTTCAAACTAATATTTTATCAGAAGCAATATAAGTGTCTGTATACACGTGTGTGTGTGTGTGTGTTTATTGTGTTTATGTGTGCGTGTGCGTGCTTGTGTAATATAGAGCTTACGCAAGTGTTTTTCCGTTCTTCATACAGATTGTGTGATGTGGATGTGCATAACACGTTCATTTGCAAATTTCATAAAATTTAAAGATGATCCATTTTTTGAAATTTGTAGTTTTTTTTAATTATTTATTATTTAAAGTTTCTACCAGCAAACATTGACACTTTAAAACAGTCAATTTAAAAAACTGAAAATAAGCGACTGGATAAAAAACAAACTTAAATACGATAAGAGTTTGAAGAAGTTAAAATTTGCAAACATTTCTACATGCTAAATTATCCGCTCCATTTGTAGTCTAACTTCTTTAAAAAATATGATTGTCGAGTTTGTTGCTGTCATGTTATTAAGTTAGTAATGTTCGTTTGAAGTGCTTTTTCGTTTGAAACGTTCGTCGGGTTCGTAACACTCGCCATATTTCAGGTGTCGGCATTGTTTTAAAGTTCCTCGCAGAAAACGTGCAGAAATGTGCTTCTTCTATCTTTGCTTGAGATGCATTTGATTTAGTGGCTCGCTACAAGCGGACCTCTCAAGCCCACATAAATTCGTGTTTTTGCACTTTACATTCGGCGCAATATGCTCACAAAACACACGTACCCTCACGTGCACCGCACTCACAACACCTTTTTCAAGTTTGCTCTGGAAAAAATAAAACAAAGTTCTTACAAGCAATTAATTCTTATCCATGACACATGTATACACACACACGCGAGCGCGCGCGCACATACACACGCGCACACAGACGCACACAAGAAAATTAAATGAAACATTTCTAGGAACGTGACAGCAACAAATTTACATTTACAATTCATTAATTCTCATTACCGACCGGCTACAGAAACATGAGCTCTAACTCAAAAACATAGGAAGATGGGTCTGCTTGGTGTGTTCTACGTGTGAGTGTGTGCGTGTGTGCGTGTGTGTGTGGTGTGTGTGTGTGTGTGCATACAACATGTCAATAAACATATTTGTGTCTACATAACATTCAATATATCAAGAAACAAAATGTAGGGAAATATATGTTTAGTTAAAATGTGAAAAACTGTCCAGAAACAAAAAGTAAGTTATCAAAAAAAATAAAATCTTAAAGATATATTTAAATTAACATAAAAGTTTGAAGCATATGAAACATTTTATTTATTTTTTTGGCAGTTCATACAACACAAACAAAGATATTTTACTATGTTTAAAACGTTCGCCTCCCATATTTTTAATTAGTCAATTAAATTTTTCGCGAAATACTTTTGAGTAGGAAAAACCTACCTAGCCTTCCCATCCAAGCCATCCAGCCAACCTGCAATCTTAGAAATTCTACTTTAACATTAACTGCAATGTTTAGGCACTTCATATAAACAAATTATTTTTTGACTTGATTGATTTTGTTATATGCTAATATTTTATTATTATTATTAGTTGTATTAAAAGTAGTATTAGTAGTAGTAGTAGGTAGTAGTAGTAGTAGAAGTAGTAGTAGTAGTCTAATAATAGTAGAAGTAGTATTATTATTAGTAGTAAAGTATATTATTATTAGTAGTATTGTAGTAGCAGCAGTAGTAGTACAAGTAGTAGCAATAGCAGCAGTAGTAGTAGTACAGTAATACTCCTCCTCAACAACCTTCCCATTTACGACTCTCTCTCTCTCTCTCTCTCTCTCTCTCTCTCTCTCTTTCTCTCTCTCTCTCTCATTCCCGACTGTTTTTTTGTTTCTGACGGATTGTTTTCACGTTAACCGCCACTCGCGATCTACGACTCCTTCCACAACCCGACCAACGACCTTAAAAAACACAAAAAATTATCATTAAAACATAAAATTTACGACTATTGTAAAATTGACAATTTTCTGTATACACATTCAAAACATGTCATTCCTATTTACAATTGGATTGAACCAGTGATTATTTTTACTGCCGCTGCTAAAAGTACTCAACAGTTGATGCATTTTGCACTGACTCATGGATTTCAAGGCATTCCAGAATTTTTGGAAAATTTTCATGTTCAAATTCAAACAGAACATCTTTAAATAGAAGTCAACAGTTGTTCAGCCTCCACTTACTTCATTTTTCCCCAAAATGAATTAAAATTTTGTGTTTAACAATACAACATGGTTTATCCAAATTATAAATTGTACGAATATAATGCAAAGCAGTGTACATTTACTAATATAAAATAATGTATACATCTTGTGTACCTTTTGTTATTTGGTTGTAAATATGCTTTCTATCCATTTAAGACCCCTGCCTATTTAGACCTGACTTCCATGACATTTTCAAAGTCGTTAATAGGGAGTACCACTGTAGTACTAGTAGTAGTAGTGGTAGTAGCAATAATAATAATAGTATTAGTAGTAGTAGTAGCAGCAGTAGTAGTAGCATTATCATTGTTTTTAAGTTTTTCATTACAGTTAAATGATGCAACGATAACGTTCTTTAATGTCACCATCCACTATTGTTGTGAAAAAAGACATACACGCTCACGCTCACACATGCATACACACATTTCATCACACACACACACACACACACACACACACACACACACATACACAGCATTATTAACAAGCATAATTTATAACAATGACAATAAATTTAAGTAATATTCCATCCTGGAAAATGTAAGCAGGCTCCAACTGGAAGTAATTTGTTGTGACGTCACGTGATGATGATGTTTTTTGCTCTGACAATGTGGACAACAGATTATGATGACGACGATGACGACGATGATGAGGAGGAGGATGATGTTATCAACTTGTGATAATTTGAGATAAATAATGATGGCGATAATTTTTCCAAAGATCTTTGTAAAGATGATGACGTTGATGATTGTGGTGATGAAAGATGATGCATAGTGGAAACTGAATATGATGATGATGATTAATAATAATAATAATAACAACAATAATGTTACTTTAGTAATTGCGACAATAACAATATTAATATTAAATAATAATAATAATAACTCTAATTAAGATGTTGACGACTGATAAATGGTGGTTATAAGGGTGATTACAATGGTGAAAATGAAGTCATCAAATGGGATTGCAGTTCTAAAGAAGTAAACATGTCTTGATGATAATGAGGATGACGATGACGACGATGATGACGATAATGATGGTAGAGGTGGTGATGGTGATGATGATGATGATGACGACGATGATGATGATGATGGTCACGAAGATGACAGTAGTGATGATGATGATGACGAAAAATGATAGTGGTGATGATGGTGATGATGACGACGACGACGAAGATGATGATGGTGACGATGATGAGGATGATGATGATGAGGATGAAGAAGAAGAAAAATAAGAAAAAAATGGATGTTAATGAATTAAAAGTGTCTTCAGCTGATATATGACGATGATAATTGGAACGAAAAATGTCGGTAAAGCTTCTGCTCTAAGACCAAAATTCATATCAAACATGATTATTGTGATGAATAATTTATTTAAAAAAAATTTAAATAAACAAAGATGGCAGTAATAATGATGAAAATAATATAGAGTACTACTCGCTAATGTCAATTACATCAACATTAAAAATGAATTACCAACCCGTAAGTGAAAAGACAATAGGTGAAAGTGAAAGTGAATACAAGCAACTTTAAATTTTGTCATTATAAACGTAGCAATTTTTGAAAGTTTCATTAGTAGGTTTAATTTTTCAATTTTTTTAGTTGTGTAGTTGTTGTCGTTGTTGCAATTGCCGTCGTTAGTTGTAATGTTGTTGCCGGTGATTTTGTCGTTGCTGCTGCTGCTACTGTTGTTGTTGGTTCAATAAAGTTATAACATGTCTTACATAAAAAACTGACAATTCAACAATTAGTTGGTTACACAATTATTTTGTACAATGTCTTTTTAATTATTTTAGCGTTTTGCGACGAATTCTTTTTGAAAATTTTTTTCGTATCAGAAATACTTTTTGTGAATTGCATGTTCTAATTTTGACTGAAACTGTGGTCCACATGTACAGGTTGATGATCACACAGTCACAATCACACAGCCAGGAAAATCTGGTTGTTGAATTGACAGACGGATTGATAAGTGGAGGGATGAATAAGTTGATGGATGGTGGAAGAATATTTCGGAAACATTAAACATGGTTTTACGCTGATTGAATGAATGATTGAATGATTGATTGATTGATTGGAGAATGAATGCAAAATATATTGATTGCAATGTTAAACAAATGTTTGATTTTGATTTGATAAACAAAAAATATTTCATCGGCCAAGTCTGAACTGGAGAAATGATTGAAAGAATGAACGTTCGTTTGAACATTGGCAGACGCTAAACAAAACAAGTGAACAAACAAAGAAATAAAAAAAAGAAATAACAGGATGACAAAAGAAATGGTAGAATAAAAAATAAAATGAATTGAATAAAAATAAAACAAATGGAATGAAAAGTAGATCTGATGTCTGTTGAAGTTTTGATGAACTGTTGATTCATAGGTGTTGACAGCTTCTAAAGATGATTAAGATGAACGGACATCATTCTTTCTTCCGCTTCGACGTGAAAAATTTTTATAAATTCCAAACAAATTCCAAACAAATTAAAAAAAGTTGCAAAACTGAAAAATAAGTCAACTGAAGAAAATCAAAACACCACACATTATAATACAAATACACTTTTGTAAAAACGTAATGCAACAAAAACTCATCTAAATAATTCACGTTGCAAGTTTACAAATTTTGGACAAAATTTTTGAAACTCAAAACAAAAAGCATGAAACTGCAATTTTTGTGTCAGTAGCGGAAACAAACCAGAAACAACAGAGAAGTTGACTTGATGTAGAAAAATTTATATTTACATTCTATTTGTGTCAATTACATGTGCTGCTTATTTTCATTTGAAACAAATGTATTTTTATAAAAGAAAAATTTTTTATCCGCGCTAGCAATAAAAAAAAACAAACAACGTAAATAGAAACATTAAAATGGTAGAAAACTTTGAGAATTCTGACAAAAAAAACTTTCAAGAATCCGCAGTTCATTCGCATCCTTTCTATTAAAATAAAAAACACACGTACACACGCGTACGTGAAGAACAATAAAAGATTGCAGCCAACAGCACTGTTTTGTCTCATCCTATATTTATTATCATTCACGCTTTGCCATTTCTATGTAGATGCTCTCTGTAATGTTGTAATGTACATGTATGTATACACCTTCATGTATAAATATATGTCGGTGAATGTGTGTGTGTGTGTGTGTGCGTGCGTGTGCGTGCGTCTGTGTGGGTGATGTTTCTGTCTCTCTTTTTGTAATAAATTTGAATTTGTATGATAAAATAATAATGCTGGGTCGGTGTTTTTAGAAAGGCATACGGCTGGTATGCACTGTGCACTGTGCAGAGGTTTGCAATGATGCCATCTCGTTCATCATTCATCTCTTTCTGTTTCATTATATTTTTTATCATTTTTATGTGTCCTACATTTTTTGCAATTTTTTTCATAAATTGTGTTTTTTTTCAAATTTTTAACTGGCTATTTGAGAGTGCAAGAGTTATATGATGGGTTAACGTATGAATTGATTGCATGTCGTCCAGCCTGTGATCCCCGCGATTTCATGTGCACATCTTTTTTATTTTTCCAGTCACAAAATTTTTACTCAAGTTTATTTCTTCAGAAATTGTTCTCTCAAAAAAAAATACTTCAAAACTTTTCTAATAAACAAGAAGAAAATACTGATAGAGAGCAGAATAACGTTATAAAACATACGAAAATAACGTGAAATTAACGATACGCCAATACTTAAAAACTGCAAAGGTGGTAGGTTTTTGTCTGCTCATTTTTATTCATTCATTCATTTATTTATACGTTCATTTATTTATTTATTATGATCATAAATAGAAGCATGAGAACATACAAGGAGGTAGGCACGTACACACAGATACAAGTTTATATGCTAGAATACAGAATGATTTAACCATTCGGGCTATTTTAGGCTCAGTGTCCCATCACATTTGTTCTCGTGTAACAAATTATTTCACTATTGAATGATGTTTCATTTTGATAACAATGTATTATTTTATTTTATGTTTATTCTATTGTTTTTCAAATATTTTCTTAAAACATTTTCATAAGAGCTATGATTAACTGGGTTATTTTTAAAAACTTCTTGTTTAGTTTGTTTACTTTCCAGTGCGTTGATTGTGAAGTCTATTTATTTTGTCTGTTTTTCGTATCGATTATTTGTTTGTTGTTCTTTTGTTTCCGATCGGCAGAGTGGGCATGAATGATGATGTTTTGTATAAACCGAGCTGCAAATCCATCAAGAAACTCTCAAGATATTTCTTCAGTTTATTTTCAGTTTTTCTCAATTTCGTTTTGTCATCATGGCGTTTGGACACTTTGCATTCGCGTGCTGTTATGTACAATATAAAAATATTTTGTTTTGTCATTAAACGAAAATAAATTTATAAAGTTTTAACTTACATTATGGACAGACTATATATTTCATATATTTCCACTTAATTTATCTCGGATAAACAAACCTTTCAAAAATTACCTAGACAAACATACAAACAAACAAACATATATACATATATACATACAAACATACGTACATACATACATACATACATACATACATACATACATACATACATACATACATACATACATACATACATACATACATACATACATACATAAATACATACATACAAACAAACAAACAAACATATAAACAGACAAACGAGTGAAACGCCAAAAGTTAGAACACGAAACAACTAAACGTTAAAACGACCTAACAAAAAATGCAAATGATGTATAAACGAAACGTTTTCTTTTGTTAAAACATTCCTGGCAAAACAAAACAATCACACGCACACGCAAGCATACATGCACACTCACTAACACGCAAACACTCACTCACACACACGCTACACACACACACACACACACACACACACACACACACACACAAGCTTTCCAGCCAGCAATATAAATGTCCTGTATTGCAAATGTAAAGAATACCTAGGTTTGAAAATAATAAAATTTGTTTTATGGATGAAATTTCAACGAAGCTTTTTTACAAATGGAAGTTTTATTAAATATTTTTTTATTTTAAGTAATTTTTTGGTCTGGTGAAATGATGAGGAAAATGTTTTTATTTTATCGTGCTCAGTATATTTCATGAATTGTGATGTGTAGTAATGTGTGGGTATATATACGCACGAATGTTTGCTGGAGTATGTGGAAGAGTTGCCACTGGCAGTTGAGTGGTTGTTTGTTTATAATTTGTCTACAGTCTTTCTTGAGTTTTTTCAAATTTTTACCTATGGAATAAAAAGAACAAATTTATTTAGTTAAAAAGTGAAAATTTAATACAAAAGAATTGGATATCATTGTTAAAAATTAATAGGCTCCATGTGAGCTCGATCCAAAAATAAAGAAATAACTGCTACTGCCAAATTTAATAATCAGTGCTCTGCCAGAAATTCGATTCAAAGTGGTTTAGAACGTTTGCCAAAACATACTTTATCAAGTTTTTCAATCTTGTTAAAACTTTTAAATTTGTAGATATTCCTGAGAGGAGTTACAAAAAGAGAGAAAAGTTTTGTGGAGATTGAAAAACGTGATAAAGTATAAATTTATGAAGTCAGGAAAATGTTTACAGAAATTAAATGTAGGCTTGTATAAAAAAATTGTTAACAAATCCATGAATCAGATTTTTAAAGTAAACCTGCAAAAATGTTACAGAAATTTGGAATTATTTTCAGCTATAACAGATGAACAAACAAATGCCTAGAAATTAAAATTGATAACCAGTATAAGAAATTTGCATCCATAAAATATCGTTGCGTAACATTTAGGAAAAGAATTCGAATGTTTAGAAGAAAGTAGTGGCAGAGATTATATATTTCGTTCAGTTTTGTATGAAAATATTCCAAAATTACTAACGAAAAGATTTTAATTTGGCGAACGAAAAAAAAAACAAGCAGAAAATAAACGATGCAATGTTGAAATGATGTTGAAAGGTCAAATTGCGATGTTTGCATGTTGGAGTGTGTAATTTGCAGGAAGCAGGCACGGAACCCATTTCAACGTCAGAATCGCTGATCGACAGCGAAGGTCCACAACTTAGGAGCAAGAAACTCTAACGGAATTCAACTTTCTCATCAGAAAATTCAACAAAAATGTTTATAAATGTTAATAAAATAGGACAAATGGAAGAGCTTTTGTTGAATGTAGAAAATTTCAGTGTTGTGTGTGAAAACTGTTCGGCGAAAAAGCGTTATGTGAGAATGCTAACAAGTGAATTTTCTTATTTTTGAAACTTTTTGCAATTCAATTATTCAAATTACAGTCGTGAGAAATTTATGTAAAGAAGAGCAAGAATTTGATTTCAAAAACCTGAACATACCTTATTGCAAAATGAATAATTTTGAAAATATTTAACAGACGATCGATTAATTAAACTACAAACGCATTTTTGTTATAACAACTTTAAATAAAAATCATTCGGTTACAGACCTTAATTAGACCATCAAAGAATTCCAACTACTTTCTCCTTATTAAAAATCATATGGCATTTATTTTCTCGACTTTCAACTTTCTTGATTAGTTTTCCGATGCTTATAATTTTGCCCGAACTAATCAATAAGTGATTAGTAACTAATCATTAATTTCACGGCGGTTCGCTGCTTGTAGTAAAATGAACTAAAATGTATGAAACATTTCGTAGAACATGGAAACTACTCGTTATAAATTCTGCATCTAACAAGGTTGCTCCACTATTACATTATTCAATTGAAAGTGTTGTTCAAATGGAATTTATTGTTTAAAAAATATTTGTTACAGCGGAAACAATTTCAAAAAATTGTTTCTTAATTACGAACTGCAATGAGATTTATGAATATTTTTATAAACTTCATGTATATATTTTACATTGAACTACGGCATAACTTAGTATTTACGTGATAATTTATTTTTATGTGTGCACTTGTGTGAGCTTAGGTGTGTGTGTGTTGTGTGTATATGTGTGTGAATGTGTGTTAATTTTTTTTATAAATTTATAATTTTTTTTTTACCCGCTCAAATAAATCTCTGTATATTCTTTCAACGATTGCTGAGCAACAATATTTTGTGCTATTAAATAAACAAGCATGGATGGTTGGTTGGGTAGGTTAATGACTAGCCATGCAATGAAAAGAACGTTAAAATTATTTTTATAATTGAACTGATGTAAAATTCTGATTTACCGAGGCAAATACAAATTTTTAGTATAGTCTTTACACAGTCATGTTTTCAGCCTCTCCGCAGTTGCAGTGACTTGCGTGTGAAACTGCTTACCTTCCTGCTGGCTGAGGTTTTTGGATATTTACTAGGAGAAGTGAATTGGAAAGTTGTTTTTTTTGTTCATATTTGTTGATGTTAATTTAAAGCGTCTAAAAAATTTAGTTAGGGTTTCTGTCAGTTATTTCAATTTAATTAAATGTGTTTCACAACTTTGTGGCATTCTAAAACTCAGAGTTTCAATATCTTACCAAATAAAATAAATAAAAAAATAAATAAATGAGTCAGTAAAAAATTTAATAACGAAATATATAACAATGAACTTGCAAGTTTAAAATAAAAGTAAAAGCCAAAAAAAAAACAAAAAAAGATGAATAAAAACAAAATGTAAAGAAAAATAGGTACGTGTTGAGAATGGTAATCATCGGCAGTGGAGGCTAGTCGGCCACTTTTACATACTAATTTTTTGAAATTTGCATAGGTAACGACCGATCCAATAAATTATTAAACAAAAAGAAAAGTAAAAAACAAACGAAAACTATAAAAGTGTGATCATCCACGAATGGCTTGTGGTTGAGAATCGGATAAATTAGATTGCAAAAGTACTAGTAAACAAAAAATTACATGAAAAAACTGTTTATCATGTTTTACTTAGACTAAAATGTGAAAACGTTCTAAATTTTTAATTTGTTACATCATAAAAATATTTCGTTTAGAACTGTGCAAGCTTATTTTTACGAACATAACTTATTACACACAAACAAAAATTAATAATACATTCGGCTCTACTACACATAAATATTGAACGTTAATGCAAATAAAAAAATACTTTATGTCACTGGAGAACAAGCAATGAACAGCATATGAACCATCACACAGCACCATTACAGCACAAAATTTGATGTACCATCACACATTACTGAACTGAACTAGAAGTAGAAACACAAATGCAACTACACCATCCGGCACAGGTCTTACTACGTGAACCTGCCAGCATTATCTTGCACATAAAATAACTTGAGGTGACTTTCGGTCGGAATTTTTCAGCAGACGCACTCCCCAGTCTCCATGCTACTCGCTACTTACTCACCTAACATAGAAATTCAAATTATAATTTGGATCTTTGTTAAACAGAATTCAAACATCTTTTAATAAATGCAGAAAAAATAAAATATTTCATTTTTTATTAAGTTTAAGTTTTATATTGAGTGTTGTATAAATAGTTTGAACATTGAAATGTCTTTCTATACAAACTTGAGATCATCTGAGCAAACAGTTAATTTGTTGACATTTTATTGAAGGGAATGGAAGAGCAGATGTTTCAAGATATACATGCCACAGAGACGCACATGTGTTGAATATATCGATCGCCTTTGTACGCACATTACTATAAATAAAAATATAGAAGGAAAATTAACACACAAATTGAAAAAAGTAAAATAGGGTAGCAATAACTAAAAAATCAACAAATAAACAAAAAGTATACAATCCTTTACAGGCACCAACGTGAATACTACAAATATTATTATGTAGATCATATTTAAAGTTAGGAGTTGTGAGTAAATATAGGTTATATGTAGATATATGTTAAAATAGTTGAGCAATTAAAATGATAGTTGTTACAAATTACAGAGTTATAGAAGTAGTTCACGATGAGACAGCAAATTAACAAACATAAAGCAGCTTAAAATATGATAATATAACGTATAACTAACCAGAGCATATAATGCTTTATATAATAAAAACTAGGTGACATAAAATAAGGACTGACTGCCGGTCAGTTTGTGACTGGTTAGAAAGGGTTAGACAACTTGTTAAGCTCTAGGGAGCAAGGTCTCCTGGTATACAATAGGCGAGCACAGAAGTTAGTTAAGTTGAGAGTTATCATAGTTATCTCTTAACCCTATGTCGTCAACCCTATATTGCAACACATTCTGTCAACCTGGGGTGTCCTACACCCCAGGTTCAAACTTGATAGAATAATGTTTTGTAAGTATTTTATTGAACATAATATAAACAAGATAATATGAAACAGATAAAAAATACAATGTTTTTGTTTAGAATAAATTGTAATATATATATATATATATATATATATATATATATATATATACATATATATATATATATATATGATAGAATAATGTTTTGTAAGTATTTTATTGAACATAATATAAACAAGATAATATGAAACAGATAAAAAATACAATGTTTTTGTTTAGAATAAATTGTAATATATATATATATATATATATATATATATATATATAAATGTTATATTATAACTTTTCACAATAGTCTTACCTAAGTTAATTATTTGAGGCAACTGTAAAATATTGATTAATTAGCAACAACGTTTTATAGTTTATTTGTCGTTTTAAGCATCAGTACAGGTTTCACAAACCAGACGGCTGTGATTTTGACAACATGGTATACCGCATGATGAACATCGGCAAATGCCACATCTCTTCTGTCCTGAAGATTCCGGTTGCTCTGCCTGAACTGCTATGGCTGGTTGAAAACCCATTGCTTTGAATGCCAGCTTCACTTGCTTCTGCATAACAAACAGATTTTCACTTCGTCGTTGAAGATGTTTTTCTACCAGCTCTTCAGAAAGATTTTGTAAAAAATAATCTTCGTTTGTGCATCTTTTTTTCATTCCATTGTGGATTTTTTGCTATCCAAACAACATATGCTGCAACACAAGCAACATCAATGACGTTAAAGAAGAGTGTCATTGGCCACCTGCTAATTTTTCGTTTGCAGCTGTACAGTCCAACTAGGTGATCGAGATTGTCTACTCCTGATTTTGTTTTGTTGTAATGATCAATAATGTCTGGTTTGTTGTTGTTGTCAACATCAACTGCAGCATCATGATGCATGCTCGAGAGCAGAATTACTGCTTTCCCTTTTTTAGGAACATAGCTGGTCAATGTTAATTGATTGTCAAAACAAAATATTGATGACAATTCTTCTCTTGATCGATTAGGAAGTAATTCTTTTGGTATATCTTGCTTATTTTTTCGCATTGTTCCAACAACGGTAGTTTTCAAGGTCAAAAAATCTTCGGCGAGACTAAATGAAGTGAAGTAATTATCCATGGTTATATTGCGTCCCGTGTTGTTCCATGGTTTTACCAAACGTTTTACCAGATCCAAAACGTTATTTGCACTTGTCGATGTTCGTGCTGTTATACATTTTAAAATGTATAACAGCACTTCTTCCCACAACACTTTTTAGGTTTAAGTGGTATACCACGACGATATTCTCATTTTATGTAAAATACCGATTAGTCTCTCTCACAATAAGAAAAATCATTTCTTAAGTCATAAATAATGCAAAACTGTCAGGCAAGTTTTTGGATCTTTGTCCAATAGCAGTAAGGCCATGTTTTTGAGTCAAAACATTTGCTGCTGCTGTTTGTGCTAATGGTTTTGCAGTTTGCGATCAAATACGACCATTTTTACCTGTGAGAACTTGAGCAGCAATGACTTGAGACAAATTGCTCCTTACCATTTTACGACGAACCGGTTGCGGCCCACAATTGAATCCTGTTTCAGAATCTGCATCACTTTTTTTCAGTACCACTACTGCAATCCTCATTTGAGTCTTGTTTCACTTTTTCACATTCAAAATCAGATGAATTATCTGTATCCGAAAAATCTTTTTCGCTGTCGGACTGCAATATTGCAGCAACAACGGCATCAAGGCTAAATCGACTTTGCTTGTCCGCCATTTTCACTTCTTGTTCAATTTTTTTGAAATTAAATTATTTATTATTATTAATTAATTTTTGTTTTTATTCTATTCTATTAAGTATTTATTTGCAATACAAATTTTTAGAGACAAAATAAACCAAACAAAATTTAGATGATTGTCATGTAATGAGAAAAGTATGTTTATATTTCAAAAATTGATAAAAATTAAACTTAAATTAAAATTGATAATGCATATTAAATTTGATGCTATAACATTTATTATTATTATTTCACATTCATTATTATTATTTCATTATTACAATACTAATTTTAGTTTAGATGACTTCAGGACTATTGGGGTGTAGGACACCCCAGGTTGACAAAATATGCCGTAAGACACTTCAAACGCTCACATACTCAAAACAAAATATTTGAATTAAGCCAGATTTTGCCATATTCTAGGTGAAGGATAGTTATAAGATGTCACAAAGGTATATAATTTAATTTGTTCAAATATCTGAGATACAGAGTTATTTATACCCTCTGGGGTGTGATACACCCCAGGTTGATGACATAAGGTTAAACACTTTTAAGACTCAACACACTCTGACACATTTGAACACTCCCTTTGATAATCTTTAAATTATTTTCATTAGCGTTATTCAATTTTACATTTTACAATTTATGTTTTGTTATAATATTAAACAATAAAAAATATTATTAACAATAATGGGTGAGTCGTTTCTCGTTCAATTTCGATCATTAAACTTTATAACATTTTTAAACACTAACTAATACTCAACACACGTAAGTCGCCAATTAATGTCATCTCCCATTATTTTACGTACATGAAAAATACCGAGCTATTTAACGCTGATCGAGCGAGTTTACAGAAACAGAAAGAATTTCCCCAAGAACGAACTATGTTGTTTTGTTCAGTAACCGTCGTGGAATGGTGAAAAGCGAGATATATAACAATATAGGCAATGATGAAATAACGATATAAACATAATTCTATTATCAACAAAAAAGTAAGGCAAAATTGAATGATACAAAACTGAATGATACAAAACTGATTGTTACAAAACTAAATGATATAATACATGAAAGATATAAATCTGTAAGATATAAAACTGAATTTTATTTAAAACATCTTAAATACAACGCTACAAGCAACGACAGTCACTAAAACTACAACAAAACGCTTAAACAACGACGATATAAACAACAAAAAAATAAACATTATCACATACAAAGACGTACACAGAAGCGCTTCACTCTTAGCCACACAAGAAACAAAGCAAACAATTTCAACGTCTCTTTCAACAGCAGTGGCATCTGTAAAAAGCAGCACTCTTGATTAAC
The DNA here is from genome assembly GCF_000326865.2 of Helobdella robusta. Classification (NCBI taxonomy): domain Eukaryota; kingdom Metazoa; phylum Annelida; class Clitellata; order Rhynchobdellida; family Glossiphoniidae; genus Helobdella; species Helobdella robusta. Next base: position 828,003 of record NW_008704902.1, read on the forward strand.
ATAACCGTTATTAAGAATTGATGCATCATTATTAACTTCAGCGGATGCAACAAACGAAAACCGTCAGTAACGCACGACTCAACAACTCAATAATAACAAAACAACAACACATTCATACAACAACGCAACAACTGCGTTACAATAGTAGCAAACAAAAGCCTGGATAGATGAACTTATCCTATTGCAAGTCATCGACGCTATTCAGAAAGCCACATAAACAACGCAAAAAAAACATGACGCAAAAAAAAACATGAACACAGCAACTGATGCAGAAGAAAAACTTGTGTGTAAAAAAGTATGGAAAAAATTAATAAAACTATATAGTATGCAAATTTTGACTCACAAACTCGTAAAAAACGCATACATAAGTCGATATACATGTTACATAATTAATAAAGGAGTTATTAAAACTGCATAAGCACACACACAAACACGGTCACAAACACTCACACGCACACATATACACACATAGGTAAGCAAATTTTTATGTATACCCTAATTTGCTAAGATCAAATTAGAGATGATTGCGGAGACGAAAAAATTCTTATCCGCTTGCGGAGGAAATTGAAAAAAAAAATTGAAAAAAACTAAATAAAAATTTTGCTGAATACATTTTTTTTGCTTGTGAAAATAAAAAAAAATTCAATAAAAAAGATGTTGAAGATCAGTAGAAAGCAGTGAGGATTTGGTATGCAGTTGAATGCAAAAGTGTTACTACGATGCGTTAGGGCCATTGTATTTGAAAATTAAAACAATGAAAGTTTTTAAATTGAAATTATTTGAAAATTTAAGTTTTTTTTGTTTTTTATTTTTAAAATTAGAAAAAATTATAAGTGTTATATAATTATTTTGCAGAAATTTTTATGAAATTTATTTTTATAAAAAAACTAGTTCTTATTTAAAATGATTTTTTATAAAGTCCTGTGACGGTTTCCTCTTAAGTAGATAAAATAATAAAAATAAATGATTGCATTTTGGAAAATTCGTTAATAAATTCTAAGAAAAATATAATTGGCACTTGAAATAAGAAACGTTGTGAACCTGAATAAAAAAAACTCAAAAATAAAAAAATACGTTCAAAAAAAATTGAAAATAAAAAAAGAAAGCTCACAATTGGCGGGAATATAAGACACGTCAACCCATCCTGAGAAACTTTGAAAGGCCTCCAATACCTCGTCCTGTTTAGCTCCTTCAAGACACATCTGGTTCTTTTTCAATTTTTTACGGAAAGAAGAAAATTTTTATGTAGGATCTTTCAAGTGTTTTGTAGAGCCACAAATTTTCAAACAGGCATCATCTTCACCAATTCGCACACACACCTCCATGCAAAATTGCTCCTTTTTACAAATCTACATGCACATGAATGCAAGAAACTAACCACCACATTCGCACTAAAACTTAAAAACGGATAGACACATACAAACCCACGCAAGCACCAAAACATAAACACGGACACAAACAGAAACACAGACAGTGTCTGAGTGTATAAACACGAACGTGGCTGGCCAACACGAAAGAGGCGATTGATTCATAAATTTTGAATCGGATTTATAGAGTTGGGGCAACAAGTGAATGCAAAGCAATTGTACCGTCGAGATATGGCAGGCATGTTTCCTGCCTACTTGTTACCGGTTCTTCTCTTGCATGCCAGCCAACACTCCTCAACACATATACACTTAAATTTCTCCCTCCATACAAACACTGATATTAATTTCTACAGATACAACATTAAAGTACGCACAAATGTACATACAAACAGCAAACATATACACTCAATTACACTCTCGAACACAGTTGAATGTTTATAACACGAAAATCATATTGCATTGCCGCTTGCATATGTATACGTCTTTGCATACAAACAAAATGCATACTCATACACACACACACACACACACACACACACACAAACATAAACCCGAGCAATAACTTCATAAACAAGTTTATAAACCACACTCAATTATAAAAATGAATTATGTTCAATCAAACATAATTGCATTAACAGACATCGAAGAAATTGCAAATGTATGCATGTTTATGTGTGTTTCGGTGTCCATATGTGTATATGTGTGTGTGTATTGTGTGTGTATTGTGTGTGTAATATGTGTGTGTATGTGTGTGTGGTGTAAGTGTGTGCATTCGTGGAATATATAAATGAAGGCATGCAAGTGCGAGTTAAAAAGAAAGATATCTCAAGTCCTACCAATGTGTGGTGTGCTGTTTTGCAGATTAAATTATCGCTTTCACACTAATCTGTTCCCTTGCCCCGCTGATGACGTTGATGTTATTGTTGTTATTTATTGTTGATGTTGTTGTTGTTGATGTTGATGTTGATGTTATTGTTGTTGACGGCAGTGTTGTTGATGAGGATGTCTTTGTTGATTTGGCTGTTTTGCTGTTGTCAATCTTGTAGGTGACGATTAAGACCATGGTGCTAAAGATGCTGAGCAAGTTAATGTTGTTGTGTGCATGTTGAAGTTGTTTTGTTGTTGTTGTTGCTAGCGTTGTTAATTTTATTGTTGTTGGTGTTGTTGTTGTTATCGTTGTTGTTGTTGTTAGCGTTTTTGTCGTTTTTATTGTTGTTGATTTTATCATTTTAAAACAAAAAAAATGAAAGTATCATTTAAAAATAATATTTATAACTGACTTTATTAATACTTTTGCACCAAATATTATATTGCGGTCGTCAGCGTTAAATTGCCGATTTTGATTGGCTATCAAAAAACTACCTATCATCATTTTCATCATCATCATTAATATTATTATTATTATTTTATTATTTTATTTCTTTGATGATTATTTTAATTTTACTTTTTGATTACCATTCATCATTGCATTTTATTATCTTTCTCAGAGAGACAAACAAACAACTTTGCCCCGTCGATTAAGTGTCTTTGGTTTATGTATGACGTCAGAGGTTTTGATGAATTGCCTTCTTATTTTTATGTTTGTCGTTTTGTTGTTTGTTGCCGTCTGTTGTAGTTTTTGTTGTTAAATTTTGAATAATCTTTGACTGGCATAAAACTCAGAAAAATTTCGGTTATAAAAACATTTCGTTGTTTCATTTACAAATGATTCTCTTGTATGCTGTTGGCATTAGAGGTATAGCATTTTAATAAGTGCTGTTTTGGATTTTATGCTTCTGATTTGTTGTTTATGGTTATGTTAATCTTGTTTATGTTATTATATGTTTGATTTTTAAACAATTATATCGATTTTTTTTGTATCATCTGTTGATAGTTCGTCTAAACTATGAGGTCTAGGGTCTCATTTCTTCCACTTTTTACATTCGGTGGTTTGTGTTTATATTTGTGTTGTTGCTTATGTTTGGTGGTCCATGGTTAACTTCGTGTTGTTGTTTATGTCTAGTAGTTTATGTTTATACATTATTGTTGTTTGTGTTTGTTCTGCTGTGTTTAACTTTGTGTGGTTGTTTAATTTTGTTTATTTATGTGTATGGTAATTTTTTTTGTATGTCCGGTAATTGATATTGGAATTGTTATACAGTTGTCGTTAATTGTTCGTTATAGTTGATATTTTTTAGCCTGTTGTCTACTTTATGAGATGCTCTTTTTGTATCTAAATTGCTTCTATCATTAATTATTTGTTGAGCGGTATTGTACGCGCTCCTCTCATATATATCATCCTAAGGCGCAGGATATTTCTACTGATGTTGTTGTTGATAATGAGAATTGTTGTTGTTGTTGTTGGTTTGGTTGTTGTTGGCATTGCTGTTGTTAGGTTTGTTGTTGTTGTTGTTGGTTTTGTTGTTGTTAGATTTGATGTTGTTGTTGGTTTTGCTGTTGTTGGTGTTGTTGTTGTTAAAATTTTTCTGTATTTTATGTTATTCGAGATTATTTGTTGTTAGTTTCTTTCTATTATTTTAACATAATAATTTCGTAACGTCGAAATGTTTCTCTGTGTTGTTTGAATGTTTTTACTAATATTTAAATTTGATTTTTCAACTTTTTTTATTATTTTAGCATCACCATCATCACCATCATCATCACCATCATCATCATCATCACTATCATCATCACCATCATTATCATCGTTATCAGCATTCGATCGGCTAAAGCAGCAACAAGGACCAATGGTAATGCAACATTTATTGCTTGGACGGCACATAAAACTGCAAATAACCACAAAAACGTGTACATAAAATACTATGGGAAAGCAATAATTAAAAAGAAATCTTTTTTAAAAACGACGGTGAAATAAAACTAAAAAAAATTGTTAGCCTCTGCATAAACATCAACAAACATCATCATAAAATTTTAAATTCTGAGCGATAACACATCAATAACACATAACCAATAGCAATAACACATCACCAACGACAACGGTATTTATTAAAATAATGTTGACGGTAGACAAAATCACATCAACAACTTTTTAAAAATCGAAATTCCATGAAACTAACAATTTCATCAACTCACTCAGCATCATCACAAAATCATTATCATCGTTGGAGAAACATCATCAAGAAACTAGAACGTCATAATCCTCATCGTTATCAACATCGCCAGCAACAAACCGACACCAACATCGTCATCGTTAACAGCATCATTAACAACAACATCAACAACACATTAAGACGTACTACAACATCATCACCCCAAAAAAAATTGCAGACAGCAATAAAAATATTATTGGGCATATTATGGGCGTCTTATAACCGAATGAATGTGTGACCACGTGAACCAATGCAGACACTAATTTAAGTTATAAAATGTAAATAAATACAACATTATAATATTTTAACTCCAAACATACAAACATTTACACATGAACAAGCGTACAAACATACAAACTCATAAATACAAACAAACAAATGTAAAAACTCACAAACATGCAAACAAATAACAATGAACATTAAAAGAATTTAGCAAACATCACAAAAATTTTATGTCATATGGTTTTGTAATGAAACACTATTTTTAAAAAGGGGATTAACATCAAAAACAAAAACCAACCATCGAAACAATGCAACTACAAACACGACTCGAACAACCGCAACAACAAAATTAACACTCAACCCAACAACATCCACAACTACAATACACCACAATATCAACTAATTTCAGTCAACATAAAAACAAAATTGTTAACCACAACAACAACAACAGCAGAAACCAAACCACAACTAACCACAACAACAAACGCGAGAGCCACAACAAGCCACAACCAAAACCAGCTACAGAGAACAAACAAACTACAACCACAATCTGAAAAAGACAAACGGCACTGGCGACTAACGTTACCATTTATTAATAGGAACATAATCAATATCGCTAATGCCTGTTAAATGACGTCATCATGGACCATTCCACGCCGGCATAATGCAAAATTTAATTAACCCACTGTCCGAGAATGTTCTATCAAAGATTTATCATCATCTTTTTCATCTTTCTCATCATCTTCATCATCATCCTCATCATCATCTTATAACGTTAACATCGTCTCTGTCATCATCACTATCATTGTCATCATTATCGCTTAGCCATTCTCATCATTATTGTAATATCAATATCAGGTCGTCATCATCGTCATCATCAAAATGATCATAGTCGATGAAAATGCTGATGATGATGATGGCGGAGTTGGAATTTCGATAATAATGGTGATAATGATGAGGACGACCACGATGATGACGATGAAAAAGATGATGACGATAAATGCTGATTATAATAGAATTTACTTTTTCATTTCAACGTAATAATTTTCAACGGTGGTCTCGCATGTAATGTGATATGAAATTGTGATATTGTTGTCTTTATCACCATTATCATCGTTAATTCATCACCATCATCGTCATCACGATATGACAAATGACGTCACCATCCGTAATGACATCATCAACAAAATTTTTACTCTTTTGTAATTATAAACATGACCAATTTTGTTATCATATCAAAATTATCATTATTATTATTATTGTTATTATTATTATTATTCAGGATAATTTTTTTCAATTCTGTCGTTACATTTGATATGTGGACAAAAATTATCCAATTCGCGGTGTTTTGTTTCCGAAATTTTTTATTTTTCTTGTTCGTATTTTGCATGTTTTTGTCACCATTTCTTTGCAATTTCTTTACTAATTAAATCATCACCAACAACATCATCATCATTAACAACAACATCATCATCAGCAACAACACATCATCATCAATAACAGCAACAACAACCTCATCCATATCAGCAGCATCAACAACAATAACAACATTGTTATAATTATTATCATTATTATTATATCATATCAATTAGATTAGTATCATCATAGATATCACCACCAATTACAACATCATCATCATCATCATCATCAAAGTTGATATCATAATCATCACGATTAACATCATCCTTATCGCCGTCGTTATCTTCAAAATTGTTTTCAGTATTTGATGTTTATTTCTGAAAGTCAAAGTTATGTAATTTCTAGTAAAGTATCTAAGGAATTATGGTTGATATTTTAAGGTTTAAATTTTTCATATATCATTGCCATCTAACATAAAATTAAGACTGAACTCCTTTCAAGTTACACATTGAAACTTCCGTATTTTTGTTAACTATGTCGAATGGCATGTGTTGTCTTTGCTGTTACATACTCTTGAATGCGGTAGATGCAGTTGTTTTAATTACTCTTCTTCATTTTTATAACACAATCTAATTTAATTTTAAATTTATTTTTATTTTCCATGAAGGTGGCCTAACGAGAAACTTTCATTTCCATTTTTTCCAAAAAAAATGATTTTTTGAGGGAAAAAAGTTCGTGAATTGAATCATCATTAGGACGACATTACTCTTATCATCTCTATCACTCGCCATCCTCGCTGCAATTATCATCTTCACCGTTGAATAGAATAATGGCCAAAACAGCGGGACATTCAAAGTCGTCTGCGTGTTCATGTGACGTCACATTCCTCCTGATGGTGATGGTCGCCGCCATCTTAGTTTCATTACTCACTTTGGAGTTCGCAACGATATTTTACGTGAAACTCAATGAGTCGTCGTTATCCTCTTCTTCATCATTAGCATCATCATCATCACGAACACAGTCGTCCTCATCATCATCATCATCGCTACCATCATCATCGTTGTCAGCACCGCCAGATTCATCATCATCATCGACATCACCATTCTCGTCATTTTGGTTTCATCATGATGGGAATCTATTGAGGGTTCTGAATAGCAGACATCGGAGCATGTCAGGTAAATGTCACATCATGTTATTCGTACGTTTCATTTTATCATTTCCTTGCATGTATTTTATCGCATAGTGCCGTGTAGTACTGTGTCATACTCAGTCCTATTTCGTCATCTTCCGTCCCATTCTTTCCTGTTCCGTTGTATTGTGTTTTGCCGTGCGATGACGTCACTTTTACGTCACTTTTACGTCATCATTAGTCAAGTTCGTCAAAAAATAAAATAATAATATTATTATTATTGTTGTTATAATTATAATTCTTATTATCAGTGATAGTAGTATTTAAAACATTACATCATTTGGATATCATTGCATCATTATTTCTATATCATTACGTCATCATTTGGATATCATTGCGTCATAAATTTGATATCATTGATCATTATCTCTGTATTATTGCATCAGTATCTGTGTATCATCGCTTCATCATTTGAATATAATTGCGTCATTATTTTATATCATCGTCTTGTCGTCAATTTTCCAAAGCAAGATTGATGTTGTCATAAAACATGGGATCGATGTTTCAGTCGATCTTCAGCAAGGTTCCACGCGAAACCCTCGTGTTTTTGTGGTTGGCAGACATTTTTTCATTAGAAAAAAAAATACATTTCTGAAATAAAATGCTGATGACAATTTGCGAAATTAAAAACAAAAATGATTTTTTAATTATTTTTTTTTTAAATTTTGGAAAAAAAACAATATTGATAAGAAGTAGTAGTAGTAGTAAAAATTGTAGTTGCAAATAAATCAGCAGTAATTAATGCTACTGTTATGGTAGTAGTAGCAATAGTGGTTAATAAAAACGAAATAGTTTCAGTCTTAATAGAAAAATTTGATGACCCTTCAAAATATTATTAACTATATTCAATATTCAATAAACAATAAGCGAATTTTTTCCAACAAAATTGATCCGTTTGTAGTGCCGTCTTGCACACACGGCCAACTTCACGGTTGATTTATCTCACGTTACCAAGCAATCATGGAAATTTATCCAAACAATCTGCAGGCGTTTGTCACACACCATCTTTCATTCATTTAATTTTTGAAATGTTTTTTGGAATTTTCTTATTACAGTAAACTGTATAACAAATTTTATAAAAAAAACGTTTTGAATTGTTTTGTTTTAATTTTCTTCTAACAAAATTAATGACACCGTTATCATTAGTTTTAAAAAATCTGTGTGTGTGTGTCTCTGTTTGTTTTCATGCGTCTGTGTGCGTGCGTCTGTCTGTGTGTGTGGGTTTAGTCACGTAAATATTTAGCTAAAGTAGCACAGCTACAACTATTGTTAATTATGTATTTTACTAAAAGCTTTCTCTATCAATACTTTAGAAATATCAGCTTACCTATCTATCTGTGACAGTTCTGTAAAAATGTTATTTTATGTGCCGTTGTGGTTTTAACATGCCTGTACAATGTTTAGTACAAAATTGAACGAAATATAATTGCTACTTAGTGACTTCAAAGTGTTTTATACTTGTCTAAAGTGCCATAGTTGAAAACTGTTTGCAGTATGTTGTTACATCCCTAGATGCTGTTGTTGTCACTAGTAACTAACTTTTATAAAAACGTAGACACACAGTCAAAAAATCTAAATATAAATATACACAAAAATTAGGTGGTGAGGTGAAAAAGATAATGCCAGGAGGTGAGAGAGAAAGAGAGAGAGAGAAAGAGAGAAAGAGAGAGAGAGTAAAAAAATAATTAGCATTTAAAGTGAAAGTCGATGAACGATAGAAATTTCATTTTATTCCATTCAGCTGTCCATTTTTTTGTTGCTAGTGGTGATGATGATGATGTTAATGATAATAGTGATGATGATGGTAATGATCCTGATGATGACGTCGGTTGTGTTGGTGATAACGATAATGATCTGTCGGTGATGAATGTTGTAACTCCCTCAAATGATGAATATTTTATTGATTATTGAATGATGATGATAATCTGAGTGAGAGATGATGACGATGACGATGACGAAGTGATGAAAATATACGTAGCCCTGTTGATAGTAGTAGAAACATTTGCTGCAGTTGGTAATGCAATTGGTAAACTTTTTTGAATGTGTTTCGTACGATAAAAAAAATTAAATGAACAAATCTTTTAATATTTATGATCGAATAGAATAGAAACCAAACGGAAAAACATTCCTTCTCTAAAAAAGCATAAACCGAGTTTTCAAGCAATTCAAAATAAGTGGCGACATTTCTCATTTTAAAACAAACAAATACTGACAAAATTACACACAAAACCCTCGAAACTTTAAATAAAAATTGAGAATTTTAGTGTTTTATCATCTGTAGCAAATCTTGATAAAACGTCTAACCCTAACAAATAAGTTAGGTGCGCTAACAAGTTGTTGGTAACATGACTACTTCTTTTCTGAACAGCTTGCTTTGTATGTCTCTTATGGCAAGAACCCATATCTTACCAGATATGGGTTCCTGCTATTCATCATTTTATTTGCAAACATTTTTTTGTAAAATTTTCAGTTACTTATTAAAGTAAGCATCTGCCTAATATAATAAGTCTAAACACTTCATATTATCATTACGATATATTTTTGTGAAATTATAAAAAAAATAGATTTATTATAAAACTTATAAATTATTTGTATACCTTAAAATGGAAAAATTAAATTTTTCAAACAAACACAAAGGATGAAATATGAAAAGTGTGAATGTAGGACTAATACGTGCTCTTAATATCTCGCTTTGATGGGTTACATTAAAAATTCGCTAACGCCCAGCACCCCTCACTGCAGCTCATCTCCTTTCCTCTCCTTTTATTCTGAATTATTTTTATTTTCAATAATATTATTTATTATTCTTCGCGGAAAAAGAATTTTTTTTCAATTAAAAATAATATTAGCATGAAAAACTTGTTCCTGCGAATCGAAATAAACAAGTGATTAATAATCCGTTAAACGACTAAATTAAAATTTGCACTTGAATGTGTAGTACATAAATTAGAGGTAAAATAGAAAATAATAATAATAACAAAATAAATTTTGAGGATATGGAACGATTCAGTCTTTTGTGAATTTAAATTCAATCAGTTTTAAATGCAGCAGCTGCAGTGGTCAGCAGCTGAAGAGGACAGCAGCTGAAGTGGACAGCAGCTGCAGTTGTCGCGAGGATAGCAACGTGTTTCAGATTGCACTTGATGCAACTAACCTTCGTTGTCTTCTTATTGATAGAAGAATAAAATTTAATATTACTACGCTTATTCGTTAATTTGATTAATTTATTTATTCATATGGACGTTTGTTTGTTGGTTTATTCATTTGCCCAATAACTTGTTCGTTCATTCACTCATTTCTTCAAACGTTTGCATGTTTGTTCGTACATCCATCTCTTAATTCATTCATTTGTTCGTTTTTTCATTCGCAAACAGATGCCAAGGAACAATTATTTACTCTGACGAAGAAAAAGAAAAGTGAGTGCAATGAATGAATGAATGAATAAATGAATGAATGAAATGAGGGAAAGCAAGACTGAATGAATGAACTAATGAATTAATGAATTAATTATCAAGGCAACAGATAAATGATTGAGTGAATGAGTGAGTAAATGTACGAATAAAAAAAGTCGAAATTCAAATAATGAGTTGGAACAGTTGAATGATGGATCGATAATTTGTATGAATGTTAAATTGCCCAACAGTTTATCGATTGCCCTGTACGCTCATTATAATAATTTTTATCAAATCTTCGTTAGTATTTTCACTATTTTTCTTTATAGTAATTGTTGTTGTAGTAGTAGTAGTAGTAAAATCAGTAGTAGTAATAGTAGTAATAGTAATAGTAGTAGCAGTAGTAGTAATAGTAGTAGTAGTAGTAGTAGTAGTAGTAGTAGTAGTAGTAGTAGTAGTAGTAGTAGTAGTAGTAGTAGTAGTAGTAGCTGTTGTAGTAGTCATCGCAAAGAATATGTAAAATTTTAAAAATAACACCATTTTAGACATCATTATATAACATTTCTATGTAATAGAACGGTTACTAATTTTATTTCCAGTTTTTGCTTCAGTTTGGTAGTAATTTTCAGCAAGCATTTTATTTCTACTGTTACACTTTCTTGCCACGCAAATTGAAAACTGTAATTTTTATATTTATTTTTACATTTTGTCTTGAATAATTTATTGCTGATAATTTAACTTCAAATAAGTTACAAATGTAGATAAAAATCTATGGTTACAACATTATCTTTATTCATTTATTTTGTTCTTCATTCATTCATTCATTCATTCGTTCGTTCGTTCGTATGTTCGTTCATTCATTCATTCGTTCATTCATTCAGTTATTCATCTGTACATTTGATTAACTAAGTGAGTAAGTACGTAATTTTTTAATTATTTCTAAAATTTCAATATAACACGAACAACGACAGAGTTAAGAATTGAACATAGCGACAACGTTTTCATAGACAACCTTCATCTTTCGAAGCCCCTGAATACCTCTCACTACCTCACAGACCGACAACTACCCACTGATTTCTTTTTCTTCAGAGATTCTGGGATCAGACTCAACATCGGTTAGTTATGTGGTTTGCTGCTACTGTTGCTTCTGCTTTTGTTGCTGTTGTTGTTGTTGCTACTGCTGCCGTGAAAAAGAAAGCGCTATATAAATGAGTTAAAAAAATAATTAGCAGTTATTAAATTTTAAAAAATTTAAAAAACACGTCAAGTATAAAAGTTACGTAAATTCTTAAAATGATTAAATATGAAAGATTGGCTTTAAGTCTGGAGTCATATTAATAAAAAAAAACAGATTCCAAATAATATTTATGATTGACAATTATGAAAAAATACATGTTAAATATATATTAATAATTATTAATAAATATTATTAATACTTATTATATAGTTAAAAGTATAATTATAGAACAACAATTAACTGAAGGCATTCGAGACGTGAATGTCATTCCGAGTTATGTAGGAGTGCGCCACAGGAGCGACAACAACTTCGTCCTCAGTCGACCTACCGCATCTGACGAGAAGAGGGATTTCCAACATGTTGTCAATCATCTGTGCAGGTTTTTCGTGACGTCATTCATTTGTTTATTTATTTATTTATTTATAAAAAGGTTGTCTTATTAAAACTATTTCTAAATGAGTTTTTTTTTAATGATGTCATTTATTTACTTGCTTGTTTGTTTGTTTATAAAAAAAAATTGTCACAAAAAACCGTTTCTAAATGAGTTTCCAACTTATTTCACAAATCGTCAAATTTTTTATTGACTCGACAAGCGAAAATTTATGTAGCACTAGTTATGTATTTTTCAACGGCCATTCCTCGTTGAGTCGTGTGGGTGATGGCAACTAGAGACCAATCCAAATTTTATGAAAGGATTGTTAAGTCAGTGACGAAAGAAAAATTTCAAACAAAAACCAAATAGAACAAATCAAAAACACAAAATTTTTTCTCAAAAATATTGAAAGAGAGAGAAAGAGAAAGAAAGAGAGAGAGAGAAAAGAGAGAGATACAAATCAGAGCAAATCTATCGCGTCTTTGTTTTTTAAATTTAAAATTAAAAATATATGTTATAAAAGTTAATGATGTGTATTTTAAAAACAACCAGTGTGGTGATATAATGACACAAAAATACAATAGCAAACAAACATCAGCAACTTACATTGAAAACCTTCCTCTCTTCATGTTATTTGATGATTTTTTTTCTTAAATTTTATTACGATTGTTCCTACCAATTTCGGTATTAACATATAATAATATGTGACTTAACTTGCATTGCGATGTTAAAATGTGGTCAATGTCAAACCAGTCCATTCTTTCTGTCCATTCTGTTTTTAGAAAATATAGTCTGATTCATTTTTCACCGATACTATTTTTACATTTTTTAAATTTTGTTGCTTCTCCAAAAATCACTTCAGACACCCGATTCCAAAACAGTACACGTTATCAATGGAAACTTTGAAGGCGAAAGAAAATAGCTGCTACAAGAGGGAGAACTATGTAAGTAACTCTCCCTCTATCTCTCTCTCTCTCTCTCTCTCTCTTTTTCTTTGCACTTCCGTTACTTTTTTTGTCCATATACGTGTGTATCTATCTTGTTTTGTCTTTCGGTGTGTCTGTCTGTGTGTCTGTCTGTCTGTCTGTCTGTTGGTCTGTCTGTGTGTCTGTCTGTCTTTCTGTGTATCTTTTTTTCTGTGTGTCTGTTTGTGTGTCTGTCTATTTTGTGTTTGTTATATTTTTTTATTTTTTTTGTTTCACCAGTTATTTGGTTTTATTTTTATCATGTTTTTTGTAATAGTTTTTATGTATGTCTGGTAAATTTGGATGAATGGATGGATGAATGAATGAATGGATGGATGAATGGATGAATAGATGGATGGATGAATGGATTGGTAGATGAATGGATGGACAAATGAACGCCGCAGTAAACAAACGAAATGGGTTATTGATTGATTGATGAGAGATAAATGAATGAATAGGCCGGTGAGGCAATAAGCAAATGAATGAATAAAAATGTGTAGATGGTAGGTAGGGATGGATGGATAGATGGATGGATAGATGGATAGATGGATAGGTGTAAAAAATAAGTAAACAAAAATGTAGACAACAATGGGTAGATTGGGAATGTGTGCCTATGTAAAAGCAAGCATGTCAAATTGAAAAAATCTATACTGCTTATTAAAACATTAAGAAAAGTAGATATAAAAATATAGGATGAAAGCTTGAATGAGCAATTGAGTGGATGAAAAAATGAGTACGAAAACTCGATTGTGTGATGGATTGAATGAAGAAAAGATGAGTAAACGGATGAATGAAAAAAAATTATTGGGAGAAAAGTGGATGAATTTATCAAATGGTCTTCTCTAGCATAATAAACCAATGTTGGACGGGTGGTTGATATGGAGGAAGAAGAAGATGATGATGACAATGATGATGATGGTGACGATTACGATGATGATGATAATGATGATGATGACGATGATGGCGACAACTACGATGATGGTGACGTAGATGACGATGATGCTGTGATGATGATTAATGAAGATAATTACCATTAAAATGAAAGCGATTTTTTGTTGCGATGTGATGCTGTTTAAGGAGATAGGTGATGTATCATTGTGAAAATGTTGATTGTATATATCTTGACGGTGACTGAAAAATATATGCTGATGATGATGATGACGACGATGATGATGGTGATAATGATGATGATGAAGAAGATGGGGGCGAAGATGATGAAGAGAATGAGAATGATGACGATGATGATGACGATGATGATGAAGCTGATGCAAACGAGTGCCAACGTTTTTGTTGGGCGCGCGAAAATTGGACTGTTGATATAATTAATAAACGAACCGACAGAGAAGAACGATGGATGGCGCTCCATCTGATCTCATCTACAAAGTCAACATGAACAATTTCATCAACAACAACAACATCAACAACAACAACAACATCAATAACAACTTCAACAATTACAACAACAACAAAAATGACAAGAATTATAACAATCCTCACAACAGCCTAAATTCAATAAACGGTAATGCTGAGAGATTGGGTAACCCCAACATCAACATTAATGTAAACAAAAGGCACAAAAACATCAACAACAACCTTAACAACAACAACAACAATGTTAATGTTAGAAACAACAAGAGCGAATTTATTTCCAACAGCATCATTTGCACAGCTAGCGAAAGCGAGGATCTATTGCAGAATGTTTTCAACGTTTTGCCGGAAGTGGCTGTTCCTATGGCAACAAGTGCGGATGTGACGTCACAATGTCGTCACGCTCTATCGCGCTGTCAATCATGCAAGAAGAACAGTGCATGCCACAGGATAGGTCGGTTGCACTGGCGTTCTGTCGTTCCGTCTATCTACATTTCGTTGTTGTTTTTTTGTTTTTCAAGTTGTTGATGTTGTTGTTGTCGTTGTTGTTGTTGTTTTTGTTGATTTTATTTTTAATTTAATTTTTTCATAAACAATTTTTTATGCTTATGTTCGTTATTACATCATCATTGTTCGTATCGCATTCAGTTCTGTTGTGATTTCAAAAAAATGTTTTTGACAACTTTCAACTCGTCGCATTTGATCAGGAGGTCTCATTAAAAAATATTGCGTGTTTGTAGTAGTTGTTGTTGTGGTTGTTGTAGTATTTGTTGTTGTTGTTGTCCGTTGTTGTTGTGCGCTTATGCTATACTCCCGTGGTTGGAGTTTCTTGTATACTCTGTCGTAGTTCTAATCTTTGGATGTTGTTATTGAAACAGCTGTTGCAAACAGTTTTTAAAGTATTGCTGTTTATTGTTTTGCATTTTGCATTTGCAGTATTTTGGTTTTAATTTTTCACAGAAAGATTACTTTTTAATATTAAATCTAAAGAATCAAATTGTTATTTTCTGTTAACTGTAAAATATTTCATAATTTCATGTGTTTAACACATGTTGAAAGAACGAAAAATTAAATATAAACTCAGGAAATTATTATAATTAAGTTAAAGTGACAAACCAACATTATAATTTTACAAATCAATATGCAGAAAACTTGTTCCGGAATGTGTGCTGCATGATAAGCTGTTACGAGACGTTGGACTGCAGGCTGGCACACATGCATACATGCACTTCAACCACCAAGTTCTGCTTCTCAAGTTTGTAAACCATAACCATGTTATTTTTTTGTACTATCTGGTTAATCTACAACTGTATATTTTACATTACATCTTTTGTAGTAAGTCAGTTGATTAAGTTATTGAAAATTATGACTTCTGTAGATGGATGTTATGGCTTCAAGGAAATTTTTTAACAATGAATAAAAAGATATAAGAATCTTAAATTGCAAAAACACCATCAAACGAACAAAAAAGTCATTTCTATTCATCACGCAATAGTCTGCTACGTTTTCCTTCCAAGTAGAGCTGATGTTTTGAGACAGGTGCCCTATAAAAAAAAGTTGTTGACTGCAACTGTTATGTCTTGAAGCGAAAGTACGCATTCGATCATGCTTACCTGGAAGGAGTTTTTATGAAGCAGAGAATTAACAAATATTAACATAACTGGGGTGGCTGTGTAATAGAATTAAATATTTATGAAACTTAAGAAGGCACAACAAAGATGATAGTATGCAGGCACGCACATGTTCATGTTTTCATTGATTGAGTATGAATAATGTTAACAAACCACTGCCAACTAAATAACATGAAAAGTTTCTTTAAAATGTAAAGGTAAGAACAAGTGGTCGAACCAAACAAAATTTTTGTTCACTGAGTCACTAGAGAAATAATATTTTTCTGTTTTCTGTTGCAAAAAAATTAATATTATGAAAAAAATAATAAAAATAATAATAATAAAACGATAACATTTAAAAATGCTAATATATAGGTACAGAGTTTCGGTCGTTAAATATTTTTTTTGCATTTTGGTGCGGTTACGTCTGACTGTAGGGCATAAATTACAATTAAGACTTATTTACCGCCATCTAGTACATTCGTCCAGGTGTGTGTGTGCGTGTGTGTGTGTGTGTGTGTGTGTGTGTGTGTATGTGTGTCTCTGTGTGTGTGTGTTTGAGTGTGTGTTTGTTTGCGTTTGCGCAACCGTGCGAGGCCACAAATTCTTGTTGATTTTGTTTTTTACAATTTGTAGCAAATGAAAAAAGCGTTTAAATGTTTTTGTTTCAGCATTTTTGTATGTGTTACTAATAAGATGGACATGAACTGTAGCGTATATGATGATTGTTAAATGTGCTCAGTGTTTTGTTTTATTTATAAAAAATATTTGTTTCAATTTTATAAATTGCTGACAAATCTACTTGTCTACTGCCAGCCACTCAATACAGGTACACCCTACAACCGCTCTTCGATCCACTCAGCGAACACTTCCAATGCCACCTCAGATTCAAACTACCGAAAACCTTCTACCAGCTCTGGTTCTACGTTACCATCTCAAAAATTGATTTTGAAACATCGAAACACTTCAAGCAGATTCTATCCTCACAAATTGGAAACCCCTGGACAGGTAGGACCGTCCACGAGTTCCTCACCATTGAACACAACAGCGGATTCGCCGAATCGGACGGTGACGTCATACTTTTTGGTAAAAAATCAAAACGAAACGATGAATGGACATATTCTCTAGAACCCACAAATAATCAGCTTAAACAAAATTTTAAATTAGAAAACACGTCACCGAATGTTCAAACTCTTTCAGATGGAATAAAGCTCGTTGATTTTGAATTCGAATACCCATTCGATTACAGCACGTCGACATGGGCCTCCGATGAAAATGCTTGCGCTAAAAATTCTTCTAAATTTTTGAGAATTTCAGAGAAAAATGTCACGGGAATTAATGATGTGACCGTGCTAATTGATTCAAAGTCTGTGTCTTACGAGTACGTGGTCAAGAATAATGTCAACAGACCGACTGTCACATTCTCAATAGCAGGTTTTTTATAAACATTTTTATGTTTTATCCACTTTTATGTTTAGAATCCGGCGCTTCATATTTTGATAAGTGATGTACAACGTTATTATGCATATTTAAGTAACGACAGCTAATATAAAAACAACGAAATTATTGATTTCTGTCACACGGTGAACTGAGTTTTATGTCGGTTTTAAGAAAAAATTTTGAACCATGTTAAGTTAGTTAGTTAGTTTCTTTGAAGTTTGTAACGAACAAAAAAAAAAAAAAAGTACAATTTTCATTTAATTAGAATCATGTAAATTGTGCATTATGTTAATTTTGTCATGAATTATAAATTTTACTTAAAAATTGTGTTAGAATGAACAATTTGTGAACGGTGGCCTGCGACACAAGAATTTTGTTTTCTTTTAGCTTTGGTCTCCTAATCATTACCTAATTATTATTAATTTGGATTGATTGAATAAATTTGATTTGATTTGAACATGAATGCAGGTAGCGAGTCTGTTTTGAGATGGTGGTTTAAATCAACAAACTGCGACATCAACACAAACAACAACAACATTGATGACATCAACACAAACAACAACAACAACTATGATATAAACAACGACAACGACAATGATGACAACAGCAACATCGATGATAACAACATCAACGAATATGACAACAACGGAAAAATTCATGTCTACAATAAAAGCATCAACAGTTTTAGTATCAACAACAAAAACAACAACACCACCAGCAACGTCAACAATAAAACGACTCCCCCAAGCGACAAAGAATCAGTGGGGTCGGGCATAGTTGACAAGTTCAAAGTTCAATTGATGACGTCATCGGATGCTAAACACCTCCTACTGCAAATATCAGGTTCCTTTTATTTCTATATTTCTAAACTTTTTGCCTGTTTATTTTCATGTTGTTTTTTATTTTATGTTTGTATGTTTTGTATAATTTGATTTTATAATTAAAAATGTTGGCCATTTAAAATCGTTCATTTTTTTGGCTAGTTTTTATTAACTCTGTTTGACTAGCATTGACGGAATTAAAAAACTTGAAAGGTATTTATTGAAGTGCCTTTATGAAAATTAATATTTTGGGAAAGTAGTTTTCATTTCTTGTTGGTGTTTTTTGGCATTATTCATTCATTTCAAAAACTGCTCATTATTTACGAGTTGTTTATGTTTTAATTATTATATAAAGTTGTAAGTTAACAACATAACATCGTTCGTTCGTTTGGAAACAGCAGCCACGTCAATTGTTTTGTTTCAAAAATTTACTCTGATGTTCAGTTAAAATAACATTCCGCTGTAGTTGTTCACAAGTGAAATGAAACTTTTGATTGAATTTTTATTGACCATGTGAATGAAGATAGAAAGATTAAAATGGGCCTTTGCATCAAGCAGTTTCAGAAACATGATATATAAATTGAAATGGATGAATGAATGGCCAGATGGATGGATGGGTTGATGAATGGTCAGATAGACAAAGAGATAAATGGATGAATGCTGAGTTGCATAGATATATGAATGGTTGATTAGACGAATTGACAGCATGTTACATACAAACAGTTGTGTTGCCGGTTTGACGCGCTTCACACTTTATAATGATGGATGGTTCAAACTGATAATTAGTTTATCTTTTATTTAATTTGAAATAAATCAAGCATTTTAAAACAATTTTCAGATAATCAAATATTTCCAGAAGTTTGAACTAGTAAAACTCTACATGCTAAACATTAACAAAACCAAAGCGTACAAATGGTAAACTTTTATGTGATGACGACAGAAAAAATGCGAATAATAATAATAAGATTATTTGCGTTTTTTTAATTATGTTTTTTTAATTATGTCTTTTCTCACTCCTCCAAATGTGACAATGAGTTGTTTTATTGAGTGTGCAAACGACTCGTGACGTTTCAGTAGAAGTAAACTCACTTGCTCGTGCGTGAGCTCATCAATATGCTCATGAATGAAATGTATCAACTAATGAAAAAAAATTTTACCAAGATATATATCTCAATAATTTCAATTATAAGATAATTATTATCATCATTATAATAATATATTATTAAAAAATATAATTTTTAACAATAAGAAAAATAATAATATTTAGTAATATTATTTGAATTGAAAAACTTAATAACGCTTCGTACGTACAAGCTAACAAATAAATTAAAAATTTCATGTGCGCCATGTTCTTCATTTATTCACGCTGAAAAGGTTCTCCTGGTTGTTGTTCTTTGAAAAGGACAGTGAATGATCGCTCTTGTGGTAGTGGTTGATGACGTTGCTGCTCTTACTGCTCTTGTTTGTCGGTGTTGTTCTAATGTTGTTGTTGTCGATGATTTAAACGCTACTCGCTGTGTTTTTAATGTTTGATTTGTATCGCATTGCAAGTTGTTTGTCTACTTTTGTTTCCATCGGTGTTTGTTATTCCGCGGATCTTTCTTTACATTTGATTTATCCGCTGCTCCTTCGTTGAAAATTTTTTCTACTTTTAAAATTTTCCTTCCCACATCTCTTATGTGTCCATGTTTTAAACTAGAACATGCATGTGCGTATATATCTTGCCTTGCGAAAGTCTTCTGTAAACTGTTCTCTTTTTATGTAGACGGGTTTATTTTTGTTACAATGTTCTTAAAAGGCATCTGTGCGTGTGTTTGAACGTACATGCTCATCTTTTAATTTGTTTCATCTGTCTCATCGTGTTTCAATGATTCCATTATATAAGAGCTTTTGTACATGTGTATATGGTGTACATAACTGTGTATTTTGTTTTGCACATATCAGGTCGTACAACAAGGTGTCCATTTTACTTTTTCAACATTCTCGTCCTGGACTTGTTGGAAGGAGAGGAGCTTTATAAATGTGATGTTGTCGTGCGCTGCCAACAAAAGGCTGACATCTTCAACATGAAGTTCAACATTCCACTCAACATTTCCTCTCAATTAAAATTTTTTCCAACGAATTCATCTACGACGACACCAACTTCGGAAGTGAAGTTGGAGATGAAAAATACATTTGCAACAAATTCGTCGTCACCGTCACATGCAACAACATTTAAAAAACGAACAAAGAATGAGTTCACTCAAATTACAGAAATTGTGAAAAGTTTCAAAATTCTGTTGGATGACATTTGCTCAAAGACAGCTGTGTATTTGACAATTCCATTCGTTCGTCATGAAAACGCTTGGCAACAGAGTGGTGGTGGTACGCAATTCATTCCATATCTTCATCCACAACTGCTTAATCAACATCAACAACATCTGCCAACATATCCTAACAAACTTAAACAACAACAACAACAGGGCCAACAACAACATCAAAATGAACAACACCAACAAAATCATCATCATAAAAATGAACAACAACACCAACAACACCAACAACATCATCAACAACTTGAACAGTCGCACTTCGATAAATTTAATAAACCCAGATCAGTAGAAATGCACTGGTTGAAGAAATTGAGCCCAAGTGAACAAATACTTTCAAATCAGTTCAATCACAGGTACAAAAATGAGTACAACTCCGAAGACAACAACATCAGCAGAGACAACGACAGCTTCTCTGACAACAAACATGTTAACGAGTTTACAATTTTGTTGCTATCGAGCGTGGCGACAAGCTTGGCAATTTGCAAATGCTTGTTGAAGTTGTGTCGCGAAAACTTGCACAAATCAAAAAACGCATACGTTGATACCTACACACTCAACAAAATTGTATACAACAAAACAAACAACGACAACAGTGCCGTCTTGACGAGTGAATGCTTCCAGGCAAGGAACACGGCATCCATACAAATAACATCATCTGCAGCAAACGAGGAGGACATATGCAAGCAGAAAATATCCAAGCATTGTAGTGGGTCAACAAGACGCAAACGATTGATGTTGTTTGTAATTTACTCCATCTATTCCATGACGTTCAGTCTTCTGCTTGTTTCAACAGTCCTGCTTCTAGCGTTTCGTTTTCGTTGTCTTCAGTCAAATCGTCATCATCTTCTTCTTTTTCATCATCACCAGTTCAACCAGGGACAACCAGGCCAGCAACAAACAACACATCAGAAGAATACTCCAAAACAACATCATCCTCGTGATCGTCGCCACAGTTATTATTATCGTCAGCAACATCATCATCAACAACAACATCAGCTAAGAAATGGATATCGTTTTTATCTGGATGTCGTAAATAAAGACGACCACAATGCAATGATGGAGATGACGACGATGACGACGCTGATGATGATGAGGATGGTTCCACAGCATGAATGCCAACTGCATAAATCAGACGTCAGTCTCCAAGTACTCCAGTTGCTTAGGCGAAAATTCGAGAGCTGCAACAACTTGCGCAGCATCGAAAAATACAACAACAATAGTTCACATATCAACAACATGAGCTGGAGTTACAACATCAACGACAGCATCAACAACTGTTCATTTAAACAAACGACATCAACAATAATGAAAGTTGACAACATGCACAAGAACCTCACCTTAAAACTATTGAACGAACCATTCAAAGAACCACAAAACCTCTTCAAGATAAGAGTCAGCACGTTGAAAGCCCACCTACACAGAAGTATGGAGATCCTCATAAACAACCCCCTCGCCTACTTCGTCATCAGCCTCCTACACGCTGACCAACACATCAGGACCAGACCTTTTTGGCCGGCTACTCGACGAGACATCCAATCAACGTTGAACATCTTCAACATTACTCCAATCTTTCTAGCCAATGGCTGGAGAGCTGTCTCCAGCGTCGCTTATAACAGGTGATGTTTATAAGAAAGGTTTAAAATAATGTGAATCATACTAAACTTTTATTTACTTAATTATCTCTATAAAAAAATATTATTTTTCTATCATTTCACTGTTATCACACATTTTTTCTTTTGTTAGGCTATCAGGTTGTAATGAATAAATTGACGAAAAATATTTTTAAACTCTCAAATGTTCACTTTTGCTGAAAAATTGTTATTCCATCCATATTGATTCATAATGCAGAGATCATCGTTTATTCATTTAACTATCATTTATTCATCGCAAATAAAAATGAAGCGTGTTTTTCATTGAATTTGACTCATCAACAATCTGGTCAATTATTCTCTTCAATTGTTCTAAATTTCAAATTTATTTCTTTAATATCGATCAGACTGAAAAGCCTTGTAAGTCAATCAAACCAGCGATACATCAGCCACAAGAGGAAGATATTTGACCGACGTATCTGCCAGCGCCGCATTTTAGGCTTCAGAAGCGAATGTAGCCGCGGCAGGATCCACAAAAAAGATGGTGAAGATGACGACGACGACGATGACAACGCGGAAAGTGGAGATAAGAATTTGAAACAGTTGCTGGAGAGGAAAAACTCGTCTCATTACAAATTCATTCCGTATCGATCCTTATCAACAACATCGTCGTCGTCGTCGTCTTCATCACCATCATCATCGTCATTACATTTATCATCGTTACATCCATCATCATTAAATTCATTATTTTCCAGTTCATACTGGTTGTCGTACCCTAGCACGTTTTTATCTCCATCTTCCTCATTGGCCTTATCATCAACGTCATCACCACATTCAGAGTTCTCAGCCTTTTTATTTTCATCATCTTTTCCCTCTTCGTCATTTTCATCACCATCATCCTCTCTTTCATCGCCCTCACAATTTTCATCAACATCCGCTTCGTCGCCACCATCATCGAAATCACCATCATCATCAAAATCATCATCCTCGTCATCATCATCGTCACGTTGGGCGCCGTCTAACAATCACATCAGAACCATCCAAGCAGATTACAAGCGCGATAAAAACACTAATAATGACGTCTCGAACAATGAAGATGGTGAGGACGACGACGACGATGATGAAGATGAAAATGATGATGATGACGTCGTCAAGAACGGCATTAACAACTACAACGAAATCCACCCCGAGGAACTTTACGGCGACGAAGACGATGACGATGGTGGTAATGGTGATGATGGTGACAGTGATGATGAAATAATGTTTCCATTATTTTTTTCGCGCTTTCAATTGACAATTTTAAGAGTTACATTCTTCATAATCGACGTCCTTTTGACAGCCTATAAATTCTCCAAATTACATGCTTCATCCACGTATTTGTTGGACCAGCTATTTTCAAATTGCACGCATCTCCAGAGCATTATCTTCCTGCGGGGACTGCTCAACAGCAGCAACAACAACAATTACAACAACTGTAATACAAACATCAACAACTCCGACAACATTAATAACAGTGGTAACAACAACGCAAATAAAAATAACAACAATGAAAACAGCAACAATGACAGTGAAGTTAATGATGATAACATTAAAAAGAGAAAAAAAACGAGCACTAACATTGTAAATAATCGTAACGCACGAGAAACTCTGCAAGTTCCAAAACCAAATAGCGAAACGAATGGAGCCAATAATCGGATCGAAAATGGTTTCTGTTTAAAATCTTTCGCAAATTTAATAGGCACAAACAGATTGCTAACTGAGCAAGTATTGGAGGAAGAAAAATCACATTTCAATAAAGGCACCAAGCTGACTTTAATTTCAAAGAGCAGATGTGTGGTGTCTGCACTCGATCCGATGCTAAAAAGAGACCGCTATATATTTAACTTAACGATTCAACTTTCTGTTATCTTTTTCTGCTTCACAGCATCCACGTGGGTGGTAGGGATGGCACCCTGTCGGTACTCCATCATTCGGCTGCTTCTCGGTGACGTAATCGACATCGACGTTTGCGCCAGCGATGCCGAAATGGATTTCTACTTTGAGTACTTTCTCGATGGTTATAACGAGGCGAATGAAAACTCAAAAAGCAGCAACAGCAGCAGAAACAGCACTAACCACAACGTCACTAGCAGTAGCAGTAGCAGTAGTAGCAGCAGCATTCCACACTTGTCATCATATCATGAAATATTCCTGGATGAAGAAGAAGATGATCTTCGCGAACTGACCTTACTTAAAAACGGCAATTTTTCACTTTTTTCATTTCCTCTCTATTGGAATTAAAAATTTAATAATTTAAAATAATTTTTTAGTTGAAATTTTTGATTTCATTTTTTTATGTTTTAAATATTTTTATCTCGGAGGAAAATTTAAAAAAATTTTTAAAATTAAGACAAAACAAGCAAATTTTTAATGTCCTTTGATGCCCTTATGGCATACAAAAAACAATTGAAGGAAAAAGTAGAAAATTGCTTTGAGAACAATTTTTCAATTGAAATCATTATATATTTATACGTTTGTTTAGTCCATTTTTGATAAAATTTAACTTTTTAATGCAATTTTTAACTCAATATTATCAGATATATAGAATGAAATAACAGATCGGACAATAACAATTCAATTGCAGTGTATTTTGTTATCATAATATCACGTTAATCCTTCAATTCTTTCACAAAATATATTCTTACATTATTTTGAATAAATTATCACACTGAAACATGGAAACAGCATAATTAGTTTGCAACAAAAAAAAACATTTGCTAGGCCATCTACGTTTTTTGTTTAGGTGACTTATTTTTATTTAAATTTTGTTAATTCTATTTAAAAACAAGTCTGAAGCAATGCTTCCAATTTTGTAGTTGCTTATGATAGATTCAAATTCAGTCGATTTACATCGTGGCTTCACTTTGAATAGATTATCTCTGAGTTTTTTTAGATGATATTGGGATTAAATTTTGAAAAAAGTAAAACTTTCATTTTTCGACTGTGGTTGATATTTTTTTATTTAAATAAAACTTGAATTGTCAGATTTCAAGTTAAAATTTTTACCATTTTTGTAACGTTTGAAACGCCCGTTTAAAAAAACATTTCGCAAAATTCTCTTGGGAAATTGTAGAAGTTCGTAAAAGTTTGTAGATGAATGTACAATGATTTTGCTGAGCACGAAAAAGAAGTTATTAAATTAGCTTGACTGCTAGAAAAGTTCTTGCAAAAATTCAAGCGATGTCGATTGCATTCATCAGCGATATGAACTCCGTTCTTAAAATAATCGCAACATTTAAAGTAATTTCAAAGTTGGACTCTGAAACAAATCGTTATTTAACGAACAAACATTTTTTCAATAAATTATTTTTGTTTCAGAAATAAAACGGACGATCCTTTCATTTCGGGACGATGGTTACGACGATAGCAGTGGTTTCGACGAGCATGATGTTCACAAAGTTCATGAGGACTCCAACTTTGTTCTTCCGTGCAAACAAGTTTTTCTACGGACTGATGATATTTTTTCAGGTAGAGTGAACTTATAATGCAGCGATGTCATCTGTGTTCGCTTCGTTAATTTTTTTGTACTTTCTTTTATTTTTTTAATTTTCTAATTATCACACACATTATCAACGGCATATTGTTAAATCAAAGCTAATCTAATTTTTAACATCATCACTGAAGCAACACCACCATCACCAACAAAAACACCATCTTTACCACCAAGAACACACCATCGTCACCAACATCAACAGCAAAAAGAGCATCATCACACGACTTGAAACAATGGAACGACATACATGTGGATACACTGACATCTGTAACGTCACACCTGTTGACCATCCTTTCATTGGCGTCCATTTTCTTCATCGTCGTCGTCCTCATCTTCATCACGCAACAGTTTTTATACGCGCTCCTAGACATACTGTCATATTCCTCATCACTGACCACATCGTCGCGCATGGAAGCAAGGCAGGCTTGCTTCCATGCGATGAAATGTTTTATGGGGCGCGATGAAGCAATCTTGAGAACGCCTCCCATCATTTATACAAACACTAGTTATGAAGGAACCCACAAATACGTGGGTTGTGGCAGGCAAGTAGAAGCTTCGCAAAGTAAAGGTGTAGTAACCTCTACTGCTGCTAGTGTGGCTACCACTGCTACTACTGCTTCTGACGGTGGCGACGATGGAGGCAATCGATTTCGTCACAAAAACGTTCTTCAAGTCGGAAATGTTAACGAATTGAAGTTCATCTGCTTGACTTTTGCCGAAACTAAAGTCTAATTTTCTTAAATATAACAAAATTTGATGAATTAAGTTACATATATATTTTTTATATTTGTAATTAGTTATATCTTTTTTGTAATTAGTTATATATATATATATATATATATATATATATATATATATATATATATATATATATATATATGCCATAGATATATTGAAGAGTTGGCTTACGTACGTATGGAATATAGAGTATATACAAAACAACAGTTGACAGATCTCCATCTTCTAAATAATTCGAATTTACAAAATCCAAAATTTAAAAACGTTAGAATGAATACTCCTTACACACTAACACACAAGCAAATATAAACACAAATGCACACAAACACACACACACAAACACACACATCTAAATAAACACTTAAACAAAAATATATACATCAACATCAATTATAAGGACAGGTACACAAACTATTAATTAAACACATAAATAAAGCAAAAAACCTTCCCTATTGCCATGCACTCAAACTCACCTGATTACACTCATGTATGTAAAAACAACGAGCTCATTGGTGCCCCTATTCATATTTAGTTGTCGAAAAAAACAAACAAAAGACCTCTCAATTGTTTTGGCATATTTTTATTCAGTAAATAAAATAAATGAAACGAATTATAAATATACGTGATGGCTGAAATAATCAAATGAAATGTAACTGAAGTAGCTAACAAAGATAGCAGGCATTCGTGAGCTTTAATTAACTTCATGAAACAGACATCCAAATCATCAACCATTTTTCTTTCCTATCAATCATTCAAATTTTCATTTGGAAGTAAAAATGACGCACCTCTCAACTTTATATACATTTTTATAATTATCATGTGAAACATACACCCGCGTAGGTTTTGCAGCTGTGTGTATTTGTGTAATATGTGAGATTGTGTGGTGTGTGCTATTCAAAGGAACAGGTTTATGATGGTTTATTTTTGTAATAAATAATGAAGGTTATACACCATATACAGTAGGAAGAATATAAAAAAAAA
Source organism: Helobdella robusta (assembly GCF_000326865.2). Classification (NCBI taxonomy): domain Eukaryota; kingdom Metazoa; phylum Annelida; class Clitellata; order Rhynchobdellida; family Glossiphoniidae; genus Helobdella; species Helobdella robusta. The sequence continues at coordinate 855,587 of NW_008704902.1, forward strand.
GAGCAAACGGATCAATACAATGCAAGAGGATCGATAGGTCTGTGTGAAAGTAAATTAATTTGCCAATACTTTCCTTGAAACAGTCAAAGAACACACGATGCATAATATTTCATATCCCACCCCATATCTCGAAAGAAGTAGAACAATCAAATGTTACACAGAAAGAAATGGGACAATCGCAAGTTTTACATCAACCAACTAACCAGCCAGCCAGTCAGCTAACCAAACAGTCAAACAACATATTGCCATTACTTTTACTATTTCCATGGCACTTAACTAAAACCACCCAACCCAAACAAAATTAAATTCAGCAAACATACACATACATACACAAACATACACATAAATAACTGTAACATTAGTAAAAATTAGGAACCAATTCACTCACAGTTGTGTGGACAGGTGGCCTGACTTCGACTGAACCGCGAGATAACGTATCCTACATCAAACAGACGCAGACTAGATTATTTTCATTAGAGTTGCCAGATGGAAAAAAATTTTTACTTGTTTCATGAAGAATGGTGCACAAAAAACTGGAGACGGATACATGAACGATTTATTGAGTAACCTGTAGCTGACTGGAAGTGAAGTAATCAGGAAAAATGTTAGTATCTGATGTACGTGTTCTAACAGAATGGATTGAAAGGATGAGTATAACATTTTGTCAGGTGAAAATGTATATCTTAAGCTAGCTCAAACAGAATAAGCAGTGATGAAAATGAAAGATTCAAATGAAAATTGATCACCTGGATTCGCTTTGAAAAAACTCGAAGCTACCACCACACCACTGTTGTAGACTATGTTTCTACCATTCAGTGGTGATACGACGATTTATAAATATTAAACAATGCAATGATACTAAAAAAAACAATTCAACAAACTGGCTTATCAAATTTTATTATTAACTCTCTGACCATCCATAAAGCACTAATCAACATTTTTAAACATCCATCTGACAACATACTCACACAAACACACCACACAAACACACGGCACATATAAATAAATAAACATCAGACACGAAACATTTACAAATCGCATCACTGTCACAGCTCTATCGATCCTCTTGCACACTTTGATAAAAGTGATGTACGTGTGTGTGACATGTGCGTGCATATATGACTATTTGTACATGTGTGTATAATGTATATGTATGCCTATTTGTATGAGTACTGCCGCGCGCGCGCGTGTGTTTGTGATTGTGTGTGTGTATGTGTGTGTGTGTGAGTGTGCGTGTGTGTGAGTGTGTGTGTGTGTGTGTCCACACATCATTCACATTGTGCACTCGACTTACTTATCAAGTGATGATTGATGCTGATGTGCATTAGAATAATGAAATCAATGCCGAAGACGACTCTATATTGTTAGATAACTGAGAAGATTTATTAGTATTCATAATAATAATAACAATAATAAAATATTGCTGGCTGCATAATAATACAACAATACCACTAATGTATAAGAATACCAGTCCGTCTTATGCTGATATATACAGTAATAACGATATATGTAAATACAATAAAAACACAGTTGAAGAAACGCTCATAAAAAAATAATAATAATAATATAATAATAATCAGTGCTCCTAATACGATAATATTAATCAGGTTATTAATTAATTAATCAATTAATAATTATACGTCTGCTAATTGACTATTATTAACACCGTTAATTTTGGCATAAAGTAAGTTCCACTGAGAGTAAAAAATAATACTAACCCTACCCTATTTCGCAAGATGTTGTAGCTATGAAAGCGGAAGTATTCAAAGATATGTTAATAGTTAGTTAGTAACAGCAGTTTTAGTATTTATTACTCTGATGAAAACTCTAAAACATTGGATAAGTAATCCACAAAAATTGTAAACCAGATAATAAATTATACAGGTTACCGTTTAAAGCGTTGTTATACGCAATATTACAATGAGCTATCAATTAATTTCAATAAAAAATTATTAATTATATAATTATTGTTATTATTATTATTATCAAACAGTAACTAATCCTAAAGAATCATGATTTTTAATGACGTGTGTGTTTGTTTGTTTGTGTATATATATGTGTGTATATATGTATGTGTGTGAGTGTGTGTGCAGGTTTTTTAATACAATATAAAAATCATATATATATATATATATATATATATATATATAGAGAGAGAGAGAGAGAGAGAGAGAGAGAGAGAGAGTATAATCATAAAACATAAAGGTGCAAGTGAGAAATTACTTTTTACTCCTGTTTCAAATAATTTTCCCAATATAACAGAACGTAATGTTTTTTGATTCATTTTATGTATGCAACATTTGGAACACCACATACATACATACATTATATATATATATATATATATATATATATATATATATATATATACATATACATATACATATACGCAGGTATGATTGGCCAGTACGAGTACACGAAGTACACCACCTCTCACCCAGACCAAAGGTGCATTGCTGTGAAGACCTAACCCGTTCTAGGCTGGACGCGTTTCGTCCCATATAGGACTCATCAGGGGTCCGAGTTTAAAAACCAACTTAGTGCAATTACTATCCCAGTAGACAATATTGCGAGCTAAGGTGTTTTTTAGTGATTCAGAGAATCACATTATGGCCGGTAGAGACGTACTCTTATTCTGCCGAATAAAGAAAGGCTAATTAATTTAATATGAATGAATAAATAAATTAATTAATTAATCAAAAGTAGTAATATGGTCACATTACACTACACAAACGGCAGACAATAATATTATTTTCGGTAACAAACAGATAAATAAACAAACAGACAGACAGACAAACAAACAAACAAACCAACCAGCAAACAAACAAGAAAACAAACAAACACTTATCTTAATAAAACTAACTAAGCAAAAAATGTATATCACACTATTTATAAGATTGAATAAGTTAAACAAAAAATAATAATTAATATTATTATTATCATCGCCAACATCATCATAAATATTATTATAATTATTATTACTTTTACTATAATTATAACTGAATGAAACAATAATATAGATAATAATAAGTAGATAAGCAGGTGAGAAAAAAAATTTAATAAAAAAATATTTTTAAGGAAACCAAATTAAAGATCGCAAAATGAAATTTTAAAAGCTGTGGCAGCATTTTCATATGCCAGCCATGTTTGGTTCTTCAATTCAATCATAATTCATTTGGCTTAATTGAATTTGTAATCTTCCAACATTAATTCCTTCATTTGCCTACTTGTCCATCCATCTATCATTCATTTTTTTAATACTTCATTCATTCATTCATTCATCCATTTATTCAAACGTTCATTCATTCACCTATCTATTCAATCGTTCATAAAGTAATTCATCTGGTCGTCTAACTATCTCTTCGTTTATCCATTGATTCATTCAATCATTCATATTTTTGTTCGTTCCTTCATTCATTCATTCATTCATTCATTCATTCATTCATTCATTCATTCATTCATTCATTCATTCATTCATTCATTCATTCATTCATTCATTCATTCATTCATTCATTCATTCATTCATCATTTATTCATTCATTCATTCATTCATTCATTCATTCATTCATCTAATTTCTTTTAATCAATCTATCAACGGCGTCCTTTATTTGAGAGCTAGAAAAGGATCTGTTCGCGAAATTTGTCAACAATTCTACTAGAAAACTATCAAGAAAATCAAGTGATGAAGTAGATGAGGAGGAAGAATATGACGACGACGATGATGATGACGACGACGACGATGAATGTACACTTCGTAATATGGACTGAAGCTCATTAACAGCTGATGATGATGAGGAGGACGACGACGACGACGATGATGGCAACGACTTTAAATTTGCTTGGTTAACAGCAGCCTGTATATTGAATGTTAAATTTTTTTAACTTTTTAACCTTTTAATCACATTTTTAACGCTCTGTAATATTCATCGTCATAACAGCCATAACCCTTATTATCATCGAACTTCTCATCTCAATCATCATCAATAACATTATCATTATTACGTCGCCACAATCATCACTAATATAAAATTTGCAATAATCATCATCGCCATCATCATCGTCATCATCATTATCATTATCATCATCATCATCATCATCATCATCATCATCATCATCATCATCATTATTATTATTATTATTATTATTATTATTATTATTATTATTATTATTATTACAATCATCATTATCATCATTCTAGCCAACGTACTTCTTTTATTAATGAGAAGATAGCTGGCTCTTTATCTAATGATGATGATGGCGATGATGAAGATGATAATGACTCTACCGATGATGATGATGATGATGACGCAAAAGACGACGGTGGTGGTAGTAGTAGTAGTTCATGATGGCCTTGTGATGATGGTTCTGATGAAACTCCTAATGCCTTCAACCGTTGAATCTGTTCAATGTGACATTTTAAAAAAATACTTTTTTAAAAAAACTTTCAAATGAGAATAAATTATTTTTTGCAAACTTCTCAATAATCCTGCTCTGACAAACATTAACTTCGGTTTTAATTTTTTACAATATTTTTATAATGCAAGACCGTACAAGACCATACAATCAAACCATAATAAGTGCACTGCACACACATGCATATATATAGACACATTACACAAACATACATACATACATACACTATACACATACACACAAACAAAAATACCTGCACATACATACATACAAACATATATTTAATCATTTTAAATCAATCTGGATTAAAATAGATCGAAAAATTAACATCTGAAGAACTAGATGGCCAAATAAATAGACAAATTAAAGTAAAAATAAATAAAAGAGTAAGCAGTGTTAAACAGTTTAGAACACTTGAAATTGAGTGAATGATTGAGAATCGAGTAAACAAACAGTGAATTGAACAAAAGATTGGATGAGCGAATGAATAACCAAAATGATAGAATGTAAAAATTGACAAAAATAGATGAACAGAAGAACGATGATGCGAATAAAGACTAGCCAGATGAGAAAAAAAACGTTTAGCTAATTCTAATGAAAATTAAAAACATATTGGAGACGTTGCATAAGTTATTTAATGGATCAATAAAAAAGTGGATAGATGGTTGATTAAAAAAGACGAGTGAATGAATGAATTAATAAATTAATTGTTTAAATGCTCAATTAATTATTGTGGAAGTGAATAAAAGGAGAAATGAACGAACGAACAAGTAAATGAATGAATGAATGAATGAATGAATGGATGGATGAATGAATGAATGAATGAATGAATGAATGAATGAATGAATGAATGAATGAATGAATGAATGAATGAATGAATGAACGAACGAACGAACGAACGAATGAATGTGTATGAATGAATGAATGAACGAACGAACGAACGAACGAACGAATGATTGAACCTCATCATCCAGTAACTGTGTATTCTTAGTATTATCATGCTTTTCTGTTGGCTTTAAACATTTTAAAAAATTTAATAATTAATAAGATAACAAACTTTAGGTGAAAAATAAAAATAATTCTTAATTTATTTCATTAATATTAATTTTAAAAAATTTAAAAAGTGAATAATCTTCATCTACGTAAGTTTGCCTATCACAAATCAAAAACCACTTGCAACCATTGAGTAAGTTACTATTTAGTAGTTTAGTACTGTTGGTAATTTCAACAAATCTCTTACATTTTAAAGTATATCACGACTGAACAGTAAATTCAAATTTCTGTATATTCTTTTAATAAAACTTAAACGCCTAACTAAACATTTAAAATAAAGTTTTATATTTGGAAAATAAAACAAACCATACCATGTTGTCTGAAGAAGAATTGTTGAAAGTATGCTTGGCATTAAAACTGTGGACGTTGTTGCAACTGTTGTCGTTGTTACTGTTGATGTTGATGTTGTTGTTGTTATCATTCTTGTTGTTTGATTTGTACTTGACCGTACCCCAAACCCAATCAACAGTGTTGGAAGGGGTGTTGCAACCATTTTCACTGTCAAATACAAATTTTCAATCTCAAATGTAACTATTCCTTTTGAATTATCATTCAAAGAATTAATCACCAAAAATGTAAGAAACATTATTAGAATAGTTGAAGCAAAATATTTGTGGAAAGTTAGCTCAGATGGTAAGTGCAACATGTCTTACATTGTCATTGCACACTGACAAGGTTCAACTGCTGTCTGCTCAAAACTTAAAAACTATCAAACACTTATAGCAGTACTCGTTCGTGTTGTGTGTCATGTGCTTTGGATGTTACAGCCTTTTGTGGAATGAAAGTCTTATTGCAGTTTAATATGGAACAATTTGTAAGCACAGTTGTTAGTGCTGCAAAAGAAAAACAAAAGAAAATTTTTTTCAAATTAAACAATGCATAAATATTTACTAACTCATCATCGTCATCATCATCTTCCTCATCATATCTGTTCATCTCTCCATCGTTGTCGTGATCTTTCAGCCAATCTTTAAATCGGTCAATAAGCTCCACCAAGTAAGATGTTTTCTTTGATTTCGCAATAAATCTATGCTTCAATAGCTCTTTGGCTTGTGGTCTCTGTTTTAATGCAAATGCTGCTAACATTATGGCTGGTCATAATTACGTTTGTTTGCTTCCTAATGTTTCTTTGGCTTGCTATTACCATGTTACTTATGCTATTTTTAGTCCAATACAAAACATTCAACACAGTACTTGTTTACTTATTGCATTATTCATTCATTACGCATTACAACGACGTGTACTAAACAATCCCTGATTGAATTAATTAATAATAACTGCTTTGGGGCACCAAAACTTTCACCAAATAAACTGAATTATAAATAAAAACAACTTTCTAAGAATTTTTTTCTCTCTCTCCTCTCTCTTTTTTTTTTCTCTCTCTCTCTATCTCTCTTTATATCTCTCTCTCTTTTTCTACCCTGCTCACATTGAAAGTAAAAACTTGGTACTAACGTTTTCAGGCTCTTTGTTGAGACATAGTTCGACGAAATCTTTAAAGGCCCTGCTGTAATCACCAGTGAGTTGTGGGGGGTTGTTCTTGGGAATGAGAAACAGGACCCTCATTGGATGCATGTCTGAGTTGGGCGGTTCACCCTTGGCCAATTCGATGGCTGTAATGCCAAGACTCCATATATCAGCCTATGAATATGACAGTTTCTATTAAGGGTAATCATGTAATAATAATTCATTTGATTACTTTCTAAATTTAAAATATGTTCGTATACTTATAACATATTTACTGCCATGTGTCAATCAATTTATCTTCTCCAAGTAAATCGTCTCACCAGATTTAATGGAATGTCAGGAATGTAACAAGCATAAACAACTGAGCTAAATTAGAATTCCAATCAATGAACATCGCATAGATTGTCCACAATTTTTATTACACGTTTGCAAATTTTCAAAAAAATTAAATAACCAAAAAATAATTTGAAAGTACGGTTAAATAAACAGTAACTTAATTAGATGAATGTTCATTCGATATGATGAAAACTAACTTTGCAATCATAAGGGGTTTGCTTAATAACTTCAGGTGCCATCCAGAATGGGGTACCAACAAAGGTGCTTTTCTTATTAAGGGTGTTTGTCAGCTGACCTGCCACCCCAAAGTCTGCCAACTTCACATCTCCCTTCTCTGACAGCAATATGTTAGCAGCTGTGAAATGGTCATATGTTATAAGAAGTTGTTACACATAAAGTCGTGTCAATGACAATCATAAATGAATGAAAAATGTTTGAAAAACATTTTTTTTTATCTTGAAAAAAGAATTGTATATAAATTATAAATCACAAGATAAACAGTATAATCAATGAATGATAGATTTAATAAACATTTAAATAAAAAAATTAAGTCGCAAATATAAAGAAAAATACTAAAAGCAAATTGATCATCCAACCTTTAATATCCCTATGCAACTTTCCTTCACCGTGCAAATACTCAAGCCCTTTCAAAAGTTCCCTTAATATAATAGCTATGTACTGTTCATCAAATGCCCCAGCTTTCATAAGGTCGAGAGCAGATCCACCACCTAGATATTCCATTATTATCCATAATTTTGTATCCTGTCAGTTGTGGATTACATGGTTATTAGTTTAATTATCAGTCACTAATTAAAAATGAGTAAAATGAAAAAAGATTTATTAAAAAGTCACTGAAAAAAACCTTCAAGTAAGATCCATAATATTTAGTGACATAAGGACTGTCGCATTGAGAGAGCACCATAATTTCTTGTTGGATGTCTTCTATCTCATCTTCGGCCTCTTCCAGATCAATAATCTTTATTGCTATCGTCTGTTGATTCCTTCTATCAATGCCTTTGTAAACTTCACCAAAGGAGCCTTTGCCAATTCGTTCCTGACGAGTAAATATGGCTTCTGGGTCCAGTCGGGTCTAGTCAAAAATAAAATGAAGCAATGTCAAAAAAGTTAGGCATTTAACATTAAAATGCAGAAACTAGACAAGAAGAGCACTAAAGACTAAACTCTTATTAATAAAAAAAAATGAAAACATTTTAAAACAAACCTGAGCAAATGCCATTGGCAATTGTTAATTATTACTAATAAAACTACTAAACTCTAAAAAATCTGTAATAGAAATTTTAATTATTGATTTAATTAATGAAACAAACAGACGGTGAGAATAACAATAAAAATCAAAATTTAAATTAATTAAATAATATTTAATATTGATATTGATTACAAATAAATTTTTAAAATTAGGTACAAAACAAGAAAGAAATTACAGAAAAAATTTTTAAATAACAACTTAAGAATTGGAGAAATATAATCAAAAACTATTCAGAGCACTAAAAACGCAAGAATTCATTTGTTTGGTTAATTGAGGCAAAATACAGTTTTTATTTCTACACCGCCATTTTTAAAATAAATTCATTTTTAGAAATCTAATGACCCAAGCACTAATAATATTGTCAAACTTAATATCAAAAACTTTATGGTACTATGATAATTATGACGGTTCATTGAAAAAATACTTTTAAAATCGATTAAAAAACTAGTGTTTTTAACATGGATTTATATATATATATATATATATATATATCCATGGTTTTTAACCATAACTTCATAAAAGTACAAAGGCATGTCTATGGGGCGGTTTGTGAGTGTATTGTTAAGCAGTTTTTGCACAAGAAAAGCACCATTTCATGTAGAAAATCAAAATTGACTTAAGAAATGCTATGTGGTTGAGTAAAAAAAAAAAAATCTAATCTTTTTTCATTCAATCAACGTTGATCAGTGAACTATAAATGACGGTGATTAAATCAAAATATACGTCAAGGATTATTAAAGACAAATCAAAGATAGATGGTCGGAATATATCAAGGACCTGTTCACAGATAAAAACACGTATACAAAGGAGGTGTTACAGGCTTTAAAAGAAAGAAAAGTAGTCAATGAGGAAGAAACGGAAATAACATTGGAGGAAGTAATAAAAGCAATGAAGAAAACGAGGAACAATAAGAGCACAGTGAGAGACGGAATTCCCATAGAGCTGATCAAAGCGGGAGGAGCAATTGTATGTAATGAGATTCACAAAATCTGCCAAGAAATCTGGGACAGTGGAAAATGGCCAGAAGATTGGTGTAAATCAATCTTGATCGTGTTGCCGATTGGAGAAAGACATAGAGCAGCATTTAGGAGAGGAGCAGGCAGGTTTCAGAAAGGACAGAAGTACAGTCCAGCAAATCCTGATGTTGAGACTATTGTTGGAAGATGCAGGAAGCAGAGATCAAACAACTTTTCATTGTTTTGTGAATTTTAAGAAGGCGTTTGATTCAGTCTGGCACGAAGGTTTGTGGGCAACTTTGGGAAGTATGGGAGTGTCAACAAAAATGGTAAGGGTGCTGAAAGGGCTTTATGAGGAGTCAACAATGGCGGTAAAGGTAGGTACATAGATGGGAGACTGGATCAAAGCGAACATAGGAAGTAGACAAGGAGATCCGATATCACCATTACTGTTCTTAGCACTATTGGAAAGAGCCTTGGAAAAAATGGAGAATGCAGATATTGAGGGAATCGACATTGGAGGCAGAGTGATAAGGGACCTCAGGTTTGCAGATGATATAGATCTGCTAGCATCTAGTGCAGAGGGTCTACAGAAACTGATCGAGTTGACGTATGATGGTGGAAGAAACCATGGACTACACATCAACAGCAGTAAGACAAAGATAATGATTTCGGAAGTGTCAAGGAAAGAAAGCTGGGTATCTTTGGGCCCATTTGCAGAATGACAGACGACAGACTGATCAAAAAAGTACTGATGAGAAAGAGGGACTGGAAGAAAAAAGTGGGAAGAACTGTGAGGAAGTGGATGGATGATATCACGGAATGGACGGGGGTTGGAACATTGGGCTCAATGAAGATGGCGAGGGAAAGAAAAGGATTTTGGAGAGATAGAAGAATACCATCGGCTGCAACGGTCCCTTAAGGGATTACAGAGTATCATTGAATGAATGAAATCAAATTATAAATTAATAACAGCTAAATAATCTTTACATAGAACATTACTTAATAATCACGCATACATACTAGATGGCTAAATTAACAATTCGACAAACTCAGCTTGCTGTTGGTTGCAGAGATTTCGCTGTTATGGGACCGAAGATTTGGAACAATTTGCCGGTTGACTTGCGAGATCGTGGGTTGTCAATTACTGAATTTCGAAGAAAGCTAAAGAACCATCTTTTCAGACAAACTTTTCATGATATGATTTGATTGAAGTGAAACATTTAATCAACTTTTGCATTAGCGCATTTAATCAACTTTTACATTGTTAGCGCCTTTGAGAACAATAAAGGGCGCTTTATATATAAATAATCTAATAATAATAATAATAATAATAAATGTTAAATTCATGTGTATAGGAATTTGATTACATCTATCTGACACATTGAATATTTAATAATTAATATATAATACACATGTGAAGTACAATCGCAGAAGACCATCTCTTCAACGTCAGCGTTTCATATTTAAACATTTAGCCAGGTTTTTTTGGTTGTCGCTTTTCGTTCGGTTTGTTAGTGTGAAAGTTAGTGTAGAATAAGTGTGAAAAATAGTGTGAAAGTTAGTGTAGAATTAATTAGTTGTTCGTCAACGTATTTTTGGCTGTTCAAGTTGCTCAATCAACTGTCAAGAAGCTTTCTTTAAAGTTGTATTTTATTATTTTATAATTTATTTAGAATTTTAATTCAAACTTCAATGTTTCATCATCTTACTTATGCTTATCTTACTTCTTAACAGTTAACTGAACTCAAATCGAACTTCAGCAAAAATTTCCCAAAGTAACCAAAATAAGTTTAAGAAACAAAAAGTCAAAATTAACAAGCCAAGGCTTATTTATGAGATTTTTTGTTTGCATTTTACAATATTTACTTTAATTAATAATTAATATTAATACCAAAAATATTAATGAGGCTAGCCACTATCACTACGTTACAAATACATACAACTTAAAATGAACAAGAAGGCTGGTGGACAAGATTGTTGGTTTTAAAATAGAAAATGTTACTTTACTATGTGACTAACACTAAGAAGCATTTCATGTAAAAGCAAAATCATAGAAATACAGAGTAGAACAATTAATTCAACAGCTTTATTTTATTAATTTAGCTTTTGGAAATAAAATACTGACTTCTTTACACTTTACAGATACCAAGAGTGTTAGCTTAAATGTTAATGTTTCATTATAATTTCTCAAATGCCCTATAGAGGCTTATTTATTTATTTATTAGATAAATCTGAAACAAATAATTAGAGAACCGACAAAAATGATATACAAATTTATTGTTAATGCAACAAAGGGCATTTTCAGCACACCATAATTATTAAACCATTTTAGAATAATGTATTTGATGTGTAATAATTACTGTATTATCATCTCATTTCAGCTTTATTTAATCATTTAATGATGCTTTTGCTTGTGTTCTAATTAAACACCTATTAATTTCAAACATGTTTTAATAAGTACATATTATAAATAATTTAGAGAGGACAAAAAGATGAAGGCCCTGATATTGGTAGGTGGTTATGGGACCCGACTGAGACCCCTCACGTTAACACGACCCAAACCTCTCATCGAGTTTGCCAATAAACCCATGTTGTTACATCAAATTGAGGCACTTGTTGAAGTTAGATCATTTCTTATTCTGTTTTCTTTTTTTTAAATTTGTAGATTTGTATGATTATTATTAATTGGTTTAAATTTTACAATAAGTTATGAAGTTATATGTAAAAAACAAACTCTGCTTACTGCTATACATTCATATAGCATTCAATGTTAATTAATTTATGTTAATTAAATTTTATTTCTTCAATCAATTAAAAAATGAATCAAAATGAACAGTATTGATAAAAATAATTGATTTCAAAAATTACTTAAATGCAAAAAACTTTGAACACAAAATAGTGAAATGATCTGACTGATTCATAATTAGGCAGGTGTTACACACATCGTGCTGGCCGTCAGCTACAATGCGGACATGCTCGTTAACGAATTAACTGCTGAAGAAAAAAGAGTAACTTTTTACTTCATTTTTTAATTTTATTTTCAATTAAATTAATATTCTCATCATTTTACTTTTTGACTAAGTGTTAGTTTTGTTTTTTTCTCTCTTACTATTACTCTCCAATAACTGAATCCTTAATTGGTGATAGAAATATAAAACTTTACATCATCATTATATCAACATTGACATCATTTTAGTAGCTGTAGCAATTAATGTGAACAGAAGAAAATAGTTTCTACCTTAATTAAAATTGTTTAAAAAAAACTATCATGAAACTTTAATATATTATGCAGCTGGGGATCAAAATTACCATGTCACATGAAAAGAGTCCTTTGGGAACAGGTCAGTTGGTTTATTTTTTATTGTTCCGTATATGTCTATGCATGCATTTTATTTTATTGAGTCATCATATGTCAGTAGGTGTTAATTACGTTCTGTCTCTTTTTGTTTTTTGATAGGTTTTCAGTTATTTGATTGACATTTGTATTTCCTCCTCATCAGCTGGACCCCTTGCCCTGGCCAGGGATGTACTTCAGTCGGATTCCTCACCATTTTTTGTCCTGAATAGTGACATCATCTGTGATTTTCCATTCAAAGAGATGATCCAATTTCATCGAAACCATTCCAAAGAAGGCACCATCGTCGTATGTTTTCATTCCACTTCTTTCCACTATCTAACTATAACTTTTTTGTGCATGAAAAGTATGGGGATGTAAATTATTTATATAAAAATTATATTATGTAGTTTTGATTATTATACCCTTATTCGTGTAATATTTCAAGTAAATTTGTTGTAGAAGTAATGTTAAGTCTCATGAGCTTTTTATAAGTTACCTGGCTTGTATAAACATGAGATATCATTACTTTCCTAATTATCAAACCTATCACACCCTCCCTATACATCACCACACACACCCAACCAATCACAACCAGGTGACAAAAGTTGATGAACCATCAAAATACGGTGTTGTGGTGTATGGAGCAGAAACGGGACGGATAGAAAGATTTGTGGAGAAACCTCAGGAGTATGTATCGAACAAGATCAACGCAGGCATCTACATGTTCAACACCAGCATACTGAACAGGATTGAGTTGAGACCGACCTCCATCGAGAAGGAAATCTTTCCACACATGGCAGCCGATGGCGATCTTTATGCATTCGAGTTACAGGGTCGGTTGTCATCTTTGTTATGGAACGAAAATGGCTGCATCGGTGTTATCCACATTTTATTTTGTCTTCCAGGCAAAGAAATTCATTTATTTTTAACACATGGTTGAAATCAGAAGGAATAAAAATACATTAAAAATATTAAGTTAGCCATGCCTTGATATTTTTGCTGCTGTTTGCTCTTTAAATTCTTGTTTGCTGATGTATGTAAAAGTTAATGTTTTCAACAACACTGGTCGACTATCAATTACAGCTTACTCATAGCCACACACATCCACCCAACATTCGCATATCCCATCCAACCAGGATTTTGGATGGATGTCGGCCAGCCCAAAGACTTCCTAACTGGAATGTGCCTATATTTGAACCATCTGAAACACAGGAAGCCTGAAGAGTTGTGTACAGGGATCGGGATGGTTGGCAATGTGCTCGTGGTTAGCTCTTCATCTTTGTATTGTTTTCTATTTTCATTATTACGATATCAATAATAGTTATATTTATAAGAAGGATGTTGATCATTACAGCATTTTTGTTAGAAATGTTTTTTTTTATAATCTTTTGAAACTGCATTAACACATACAGACTAACAAACAATGACATCTATACAATCAACAACACAAACAGCCTAATAAACAACAACGTTTACGCAAACAATAACACAAACAGCCTAACAAAGAACAACATTTACGCGAACTACAACATAAACAGCCTAACAAACAAGGACATTTACACAGTCAACAACACAAAAAAGGTATTCACACAACTAGCCTAACAAACAGCAATATTTACACAAACAACAACGCAATCAACAGCACAAACAACAGCACAAACAACCCAACAAACAACAACATTTACACGAACAACGCAGGACCCATCAGTACGGATAGGTACAGATTGTCGAATCGGCCCTAACGTAACGATCGGTCCCAACGTTGTTATAGAAGATGGCGTCTGTATCAAGAGGAGCACCATCCTCGCTGGCAGCATCATCAAGTCCCACGCCTGGATCAACTCTTCCATCGTTGGATGGAAATGTCAAGTGGGACAGTGGGTCAGTAGCTGCTGGGTTTATGTTGGCTGGCTTTCTGCCATTTTGGTGGTGACCATGTGGTTTGATTAGGATTAGAGTGATAAAAATGTTTGCCGAAGTATCCTTAATGCATTTTACAGTGCCATTGGTTACAATTTTCATAATGTTACTGTCTTGTACTGGATGTGTCAATGCATGCAGCGAGTTAACTCATATTTTGTTGGCTCTTTGTTGTCAGTTTGAACGATAACGATGTTAAACATTTTGTTAAGATGTTGTAGTTAATAATTAATTATAATTAATATAATTATAATTAATATTATAGGTTCGCATGGAGAACGTGACAGTACTGGGTGAGGATGTGATTGTAAAGGATGAGCTGTACATCAACGGAGGAAACGTTCTTCCGCATAAGGAAATATCAGATTCCGTGTGCGATCCCAGAATCATTATGTAGCGTTTTATTATTTGTTTGTTTCGTTTATTTGTTTTTTTGTTGCTTATTAATGTTCTTTTGTTCGTATTGATTGTGATTGTCTTTTTTGTTGGTTTTCATAATTGGTGAAATTTGACTTCCACATTCGTGTCCGTCTGTATGCATGCATGTTGTTTATTTTTTTTTATGTTATTTGAATTAATGTTGTATCCTATCCTGCTATGTTTCTTAAATTATTGTTATCACATATGTGTTTATCACATGCACGTATAAATTATTTCATTCACTTGTCCATTCAATTGTAAATCGTGTAATGATGAATTATAGTTGTTCCACAAAAAACGTTCGTTCAGTTGCTGAAGTGACACTCAGGTTCTCTCCCATGTTGAACATTATTACTATCTTCCATGTTTGTGTATGTGTGTGTTGTGTGTATGTGTGTTTCGACGTTACGTGACGTACTGTGTTGTCGCGCGCGTTTTCTTGTCTGTGAGTATCTGTGTTCGTTCGTGTTTATGCCTTCAAAACTGAAAATAATATTTTTTTTATTATTTTCACGTTATAGCAAAATTTTTCTGATTAAAAATTCTTGCTGTGTCTGATTGTTTGATCATTGGTTGATTGGTTATAACTTAATCAGGATATCTTCTTTGTAACAGTGTTTCTCAATTTTGAATGTAGTTTATACTACTGGTTAATCTTGTTAGTATCATAATACTGCTTACTGCTGAACAGAAGTAATCAGCTTATAGCAGTACGCAGATCAAGTTTCTAGTAATTAAGTGTACATTTAATCATTTGTTCAGTTACTAGTTGTTATTTGTTGGGAAGGAAATGATTTCTGTTGCACAATCATTGTCACATGCTATCCAATGATATTCCGGTTTTTATCTTTTCTTAAATGGTGGGTGGTTGGGTTGTATATTTAACAATGGTGTATTCATTTTATCTTTAATTGTGAAAAATTATAATAATGATTCTTATTTGTTAGCTTCCTGTTTAAAAATTCATCGTTAAGTTAGATTAAGTGTGAAACGAAACGTAGAAGCTAGGGAAGGCTGCATCAACTGCAGGATCAAATTCAACCCATGTGAGAGTAACGCACAAGAATTATAAGACTATGGCGAGTCAGTAATTGAAATAAAGGGACTAATAAAATAAAATGCGATGAATAATGAAGTAGAGTAGTTACAATTATGATAAAAGTAATATTAATAAAACGAAATAAAATAACATGCAAAGTAAAATTTCAGGTAGAAATCGAAATGGTTATTATAGTTGTTTTAAATCAGGTCAATGCCACAACGAGCGTAACATGACAACTAGGTGGCACTGTCAAACGAGGAGACCAACAGGACGGTAACGTCCTTTGTGTATATATACGTACAAAATTAAAAGGTTGATATCTACGCTAATCACGAATTTAAATGAATTTTCAAGGCAGGAAATAAATTTCTGGTTGTGTCATTAACATTCGCAAGAAATCCTCTTCATGAGTGTGCCTCTTCTGAAGAGGACGAACACTTAGAAAAATATTTCCGATTTATAAAAGTTGATACGCATCAACAGATATTTTTGTCAAGTAGTATTTGAGTAGTAGTGCCTGTCGGTTTTACTTAGTAGAAATAGCAAATGTAATTTTATTTAGTTTTTTTTACATTTTTCATAAGAATGTTTTAACTGCTACAATTTACATCATTCTAGGTTTAAGGATATTTCTGTAGTAATGTGTAGTAATGTAAGTTGCAATGGTGGTTCGTTGAGAATGGAAAGAAACTGGCTTAATTGGATTATCATGATCACTCACGAGATAAGCAATCACACATACACACGCACACATGTAATGTGCACATATACACGCAGCATATACTTAGTGCGTGTGCGATATGTACTATCACACGTTAATTTAAACGTGCAATTGCAATCCAAGCTGTCTGTACAATTTATAATTGTTTAAACATTCAATTTGTGATTGTTGATAATTTTTGGTTTACTACTGTCTGTGTATGTGTATGTTTGTATTTGAGTGTGTGTGTGTGTGTGTGTGTGTGTGTGTGTGTGTGTGTGTGTGTGTGTGTGTGTGTGTGTGTGAATTGCTTTTGTTCCTTTTTGTGTGTGTGTGGTGTGTGTTTATGCTGATATAAACATTTCTTAAATATGGATGAATGTATGAATGATTTTAATTTTGCGCTGGTATAGTCTATAGAGTAATGTATTTAATTCAATAATTACATTTTATGAACTGGCTGGTCTTCATGTTGAAGTGCTGCAGTATTGTAATTTATTATTGAGAAGCATGTTATGCTATGCCATTGTGGCTTACTTATTTTCTATTTGGGATTTCATCACATTCCATTTTGTCTTTTCATTCATTCTTTATTTCTTTCGTACCTAATGTACTTCGGTTTTAATTTAATAAACTCTTCACAAATCCTGGCGACGACGACGACGATGATGATGACAATGATAATAATGGAGTATGACGATGACTGCTTAGAGAAGAAAATAACCTTTGTTCATTTTTATGTTTATGTTTTTGCTGTAGCAAAACTTGTGTGTGCGTACTTATGCGAAGATAAATCTCCATTTATCATCCGTTATTATCATTGTTATAATCATCATATATAAGTGGAAATGTATGTATGTATGTATGTGTGTATGTATGTATGTATGTATGTATGTATGTATGTATGTATGTATGTATGTATGTATGTATGTATGTATGTATGTATGTATGTATGTATGTATGAATGAATGAATGAATGTATTTATATATGCATGTATGTATATATGTATTTTTGCATGTATTTTTGCATGTATAATATATATGTATGTTTATGCGGGAGTGTGTTCATGTGTATGACCGTAATAAAGATGAAGAAAAGTATAAGCATTTTTTAACTGTAACACTATTTCACATTGTGTGTATATGTCTGTTTGTGTGTGTGTGTGTGCATGTGTGTATGTTTGTATGTTTCTATGTATTCGTGGGTATGTGTGTTTGTATGTTTATAAAAATGTGTAACATAGGCAAGTTTTCATGTCAATGCTTCAATAAGATCGGTTGCTTTAGTGTTGTTGCTATTCATATTAATGTCATTGCTTGTTTGGTCTGTTGATGTTATTGTTAACTGTTGATGTTGTCATTTTAGTGGATATAATTTCTCATAATTGTTATCATATCTAATGATGATATGCAAGGGTGGGCAAATTTTTGCTGTGAGGGCCGCATTGAGAACTATTTTACCTTTGGAGGGCCGCATATGTACTTGAATAGTAAATTTTTTCGACCCGGGAGAAGTTTTTTTAAGATTTGTGGTTCCTTTTTTTGGCCATATTGTCTGGCTAGCGATATTGCGTTACGTTACGATGTCGTAACTTTTTTTAATTTTTTTTCTCCGGTTTATTAATAATTATTATGTCTATTTATTAGTTTGCTTGTTTCAATATTATTATTATTTTCATTATTATTATTATTATTTTTTTATTATGTGATTATTTTTATGTGAATATATATTTAATAGCGAAACATTAACCCCATGGAAATATTAATATAAACATTGAGAGCCACTTTTGATTTGATTGATAAGTGTGTGTATTTGTGTATGTATTCGTGTGTTAGTTTTTGCGTGCGTGTGTTAGTTTGTGTGTGTGTGTGTATTTGTATGTTAATTTGTGTATGTGTTTGTGTGTTTGTATGTTAGTTTGTGTGTGTGTGTATTTGTATGTTAGTTTGTGTATGTGTTTGTGTGTTTAAAATTAAATGATTATTCGCTACTGCTCACCCACAACTCTTTCAATTGTTTGTTACATCCTGATTATGCGATAATATGGAAATAGAATTTTAGAAGGGGTATAGTGAGCGACTATAAATAGATGATTATCCTCTAAGAAACCAACTCATTATTGTGCAAGTTCCACATGATTATTTACAATTATTGATCAATTATTTTAAACAAACATTAATCAAAGTGTATTAGATAGACCAAGGTATAAATGTACCTGACCCTTCTGGTTTCTTGGAGGCGGCATCTTATTAAACATTTTCAAGTTTTAAAACGTGTGTGCTGCCGTGCTTCATTGTTTTTTAGTCAGCTATTTGCTGCGAGCCATTCTGCTTTAGGTGCCAAGAAGGTTCGCAAACGTCGTTCCCGATGCTTTTTAAATTTTGCGAATCGATACAGTTGGAGTTTCCGGTTTTTTTCCTCTTCAAAACGATTCGATGGTTCATATGAACCGTGCGTCAAGTTCACTCGTGTGTGATTGTGTACTGAATTGCACATTGCACAGACACACTGTGCATCTTGGTGGTGTTGCGTGTTTATTTTCGAGTTATCTTCTTGTTTATTTGTTTTGTATTGTATAAATATGTTTGTTTGTTTATTTTGTATTTTTATAAATATTTATACAAAGAAAGTATTTTTTGTTTGTATTATTAGTAGCACATTTGTAAGTTTTATACAAGAGACATCGAATTACAATACCATTTTATTGTATTGTATACACATGCAACATACAACATACAATACAACATAACATACATATACAAGACATCATACAATTGAACAAACAATACAGGATGCCAACACCTGTTTCCAAGAATTCATCCATTTCACATCAAAATTCGTTCCATGTAATTTTTTCACCATCCTTACCGCATTTATTTTATTCACTTTTTAAAACATTCAAACAGAAATAGTTATAGATACACGCTAGAGTCAGTCTCACCGACAGCAGAAACGCAATAACAACAAACAGCTGATCAGTACAATCGTACAAATATTTCTATATACGTTGCAATATTACGCTGTAAAAACTGTAAAAACTTTTTTTCATGGCGCAAATAGCCACACACACACCACACACACACACAAAACATACACACACACACACATACAAACACACATTCATAAACATACACATCCATGTCTTTCATTTAGAGCGTTTCTTCTTCTTTTATTGTTATTTTTATAAGTTCCGTTAAACTCTTCTGCCATGGGTTATGCATTAAATAGCAAAAAAAATGCAAGAAAAAATATATACTTGTGAAATATGTATGCAAGTTTTTATGATGTCATTGCAAAATATTTCTTCATTTGTTTCACACATAACACACACATACATACAAACATATATACATACATACATACATACACACACACTCTACACGCATGCGCATTAGGAACCCCCACTCGATAAACGCACCTCTCTTCCCTTCCATTGATTCAATGAATAACCATCGTCTGCCTTTTTTTACATCTATCTATGAGTGTAAAATATTGGATGTATATTTCGGTATTTTTATATATAACCATTTGTATGTAAGTGTTTGTGTGTCTGTGTCTGTGTGTGTGTGTCTGTCTGTCTGTGTGTGTCTGTTTGTGTCAGTGTGTGTGTGTGTGTCTGTGTGTAGATTGTAGATTGTGTAGATGCCTAAGCAAATAACCGATAGATAAACGCACGTACGTATCTATCTACATAGGATTCCATATTATTGATAGAACAAGAAGAAACGAAAAGGATCTACAGACACCGGCTGCGCATGCCAAAGAAACGTTTTCTAACTAGCTCCTCTAGTCAGAGATTATCTTGCTGGAGACACTCTAACTTATTTGAAAGAAGAACTACAATTAGTTTCAGAGACTGCTAATCGGAATCGACGGAGATCCTCCAATGATGGTGATCTCGTGATTCCTAACTTCAATTCGTCTCGTTTTGGATGAGAAGATTTTCTGTTTCGTTTGCCAAAATCTGGAACTCACTACCTTTAGATTTAAAAAAAATCAACAATATGAGCCGACATGTTTTCATGAAACGTTTTAAAAACCATTTGTTTTGACATTCTCGAGTGAAGCTAGCGCTTATGAAGTTTTCCAGTAAGGGCGCTCTACAAATTCTTCCATACAGATACAGAAGTATATATATAATTTATAAATATAAATAAATATATATATATATATATATATATATATATTATTGATGAAAAAATTTTTTTTTCCAGAATTTTATTCGAAAAGAAACAGGAGATTATATATACGAAAGCATATGCTGACCACCTTAACTAGTTGTGCAACAATATGAGATACAAATATAAACATTTTTAGTATATCGATAAATATAAATACACCCAATAAATTCATTTTTATAACTTAAAGTAAGGAGGTTAAATATTCAATCAGATGTAAAACAATTAAATAAAACACGACAAAATTAAACAAAGAAAGCATCATACCTACATTGATCTGCATAAGTTTTCTATATATTTTTTAAATTCATTATATCCGGAAAATTTTTTCTCACCTAGTTCCAAGAATC
>NW_008704902.1:877079-877880 GCF_000326865.2 Helobdella robusta
CATTTGCGTGTTATTTAACATTTGTCGTGTTAAAATGTTAAAACGCTCTGTTAACTAAAGAAAATATAACACTATTTTCATATTGTTCTGAGGTCTCGCTTTTACCATTAAGATAAAATCCCAAATAATTTATATAAATTATTAATTACTTGTTCCTTTATATCAAATATCTAACATACCTTATATATAATGCACTGAAGATGAGTTATTTATAACTCGAAATAGCTATTTGCAAATTTATTTAATAAAAATTTTTTAAAAAACCTGAAAATAGCTGAATCAATTTTCATACAAAACAAAAATCTCTCCATGAACATTCAAGTACAGTCTAACAACATTCTACCTTCAAATAGACTACTAAATAAAAATAACAATCATTATAATTATAACAACAACAATTAAGACAACAGCAATAATTATAACAATGTTATCACTAACAATATTGATGATGTAAACAACAATCATACCAATAGTGACAACTTCAACAACAACATCAACAACACCAACAACAAAATCAACAACAACAACAACAATAACAACAACAACAACAGTGCCAACATTGTAGATACCAATGCTACAACCCACAGCGCAAATATCAGTTGCAATTGGAACATCATCAATAATGACAACCCTAACAACAACATCAACAACACCAACAACAACATCAACAACAACATCAACAATAACAACAACAACAGTGCCAACACTGTAGATACCAATGCTACAACCCACAGCGCAAATATCAGTTGCAATTGGAACATCATCAATAGTGACAACCCTAACAACAACATCAACAACACC
>NW_008704902.1:877930-879010 GCF_000326865.2 Helobdella robusta
CGATGATAATAATAACGTTAACAACAATAATAATAATAATAATAACGTTTTTAAATATTGTCAAAATAATATTAATAATATGTAGTTAATTAAATAAATTAATTCGCGCTTCTCGGCTGAGCGTGGATATTTACCTTAACAACCATAATATAAACAATCTTGCCGTTAACATTTTTAAAAATCGCGTTTTATATTGTTTATAGTTATTAAATTTATTTTATTGGTTTTCTGTTTTAATTAAATAATTTATATAAATTATTAATTACTTGTTCCTTTATATCAAATATCTAACATACCTTATATATAATGCACTGAAGATGAGTTATTTATAACTCGAAATAGCTATTTGCAAATTTATTTAATAAAAATTTTTTAAAAAACAATAAAATGTCTAATTTCTCTGAAATTAATAAATTAAAAAGAAATATAAAATAGTTGAACAATGTTGAATGTAGTGTTGAATTTTTGAAATGTTGCGTTAACAACAGTCTGTTACCAATATATATATATATATATATATATATATATATATATATATACACAAAATTTGATCTGTGTTTATATATCAATGCCCGTTCTAATCTAGCATGAGACAAATAACAACTCAGCATATAAACAATAATGAATTTTGATGAGTTAGATTTACTAAGCGTGTATCGGCAATTATATTAATAATTGGATATGTTCAATTATCAGGCACACAGACACGCAAAATATAGAATATATATTCTCTCTCTCTCTATATATATATAGGAGATATATATATATAAGGGATATATATATCCCTTTGGGGTAATTTGCAGTCTGTTTTCAGAAGACCACAGCGAGACTTGCTGTTGGTCATTGGAAATTGGATTCAATATCATCATCCGTGAGTGAGGATCTACAGACACCGGCTGCGCATGCCAAAGAAACGTTTTCTAACTAGCTCCTCTAGTCAGAGATTATCTTGCTGGAGACACTCTAACTTATTTGAAAGAAGAACTACAATTAGTTTCAGAGACTGCTAATCGGAATCGACGGAGATCCTCCAATGATGGTGATCTCGTGATTCCTAACTTCAATTCGTCTCGTTTTGGA
>NW_008704902.1:879712-924712 GCF_000326865.2 Helobdella robusta
CCAATAAATTCATTTTTATAACTTAAAGTAAGGAGGTTAAATATTCAATCAGATGTAAAACAATTAAATAAAACACGACAAAATTAAACAAAGAAAGCATCATACCTACATTGATCTGCATAAGTTTTCTATATATTTTTTAAATTCATTATATCCGGAAAATTTTTTCTCACCTAGTTCCAAGGAATTCCAAAGACGAATTCCTCTTACAGCCCAGTATCTAGCATTTAAATCAGTTCTGCAAGTCATTGGTATCAACAAACCTTTTTGCCTAGTGTTTGTTGACACCGTTTCAAATGAGCCTAACATAATCACAGCATGTTCCGCGTTAGTTAGCTTCCTGTTTAATTTTTCGATTTTTCTAACGGTCTTAAATTTAAACAGAAAGCTAACATGCTGTGATTTTCACCATTAATTGCATTTCTGATAGTCTTAATAATCCAATATGTATATATATGTATATATATATATATATATATATAATGCATGTCATGTATTATAACAACATGTATATTTTGTACGTGCGTGTATATATAATTTTATAATACAATATATATATAGCATAAAATTATATATCATATATATAGCACACGAAACTTTAAATTGAGACCAAATAAAGTTTGAGAGCGTTTGTTGATTTAAACGATACGATATCTTTATTATTTTTATTATTATTATTAATTATTACTGCTGCTGCTGTTGTTGAAATTGAAAATTTTAATTAATAATATTGACAATAATAGTTTAATTGATTGGTTAATTGTGTTTGTAAATAACATAACTGGCTAGTAAATTAACTGTCGTACGGTTAATTTTTATTTATTTTTGTTGTTGTATATCTAAGTTATACGTGCAATGAAAACATCTTGAAGATGGCAAAAAAACCTTTCTGCCTAATGGTCTTTAATATAAATCTATTTACACGTTTATGTCGCTGTAAATCATCTTATTATAGTTTTTTACTTATCAGATTAGAGAATTCATTTGATTCATTCATTCATTCATTCATTCATTCATTCATTCATTCATTCATTCATTCATTCATTCACTCTTTCATTCATTCATTCATACGTTCGTTCTTTCGTTCGTTCGTTCATCATTCATTCACTCATTGAATTCGTTCTTCATTTCTTCCTTCATTCTTTCATTTGTTCTTTACTTCATAAATCAATCATAAATTAATTTATTTATTCATTCACTCAATCTTAATTTTAATGCCATCAAACGAATCAGCATTCCATTTTCACCAACAACTCACATAGACAACATTCATTTATTTATTTAACTCTGGTTCAATATTATTTAATAAAAATAATATTTATGTTATCAGTATACTGTAACATACACGGTTTAATATGTAACATCACACATGTACGTACAATACATAATACCAGTGACACACAAATACACATACTATATATAATATAATATAATATAATATAATATAATATAATATAATATAATGTAATGTAATGTAATGTAATGTAATGTAATGTAATGTAATGTAATGTAATGTAATGTAATGTAATGTAATGTAATGTAATGTAATGTAATGTAATGTAATGTAATGTAATGTAATGTAATGTAATGTAATGTAATGTAATGTAATGTAATGTAATGTAATGTAATGTAATGTAATGTAATGTAATGTAATGTAATGTAATGTAATGTAATGTAATGTAATGTAATGTAATGTAATGTAATGTAATGTAATGTAATGTAATGTAATGTAATGTAATGTAATGTAATGTAATGTAATGTAATGTAATGTAATGTAATGTAATGTAATGTAATGTAATGTAATGTAATGTAATGTAATGTCATGTCATGTCATGTCATGTCATGTCATGTCATGTAATGTTATGTAATGTAATATAATATAATATAATATAATATAATATAATATAATATAATGTAATGTAATGTAATGTAATGTAATGTAATGTAATGTAATGTAATGTAATGTAATGTAATGTAATGTAATGTAATGTAATGTAATGTAATGTAATGTAATGTAATGTAATGTAATGTAATGTAATGTAATGTAATGTAATGTAATGTAATATAATGTAATGTAATGTAATGTAATGTAACGTAACGTAACGTAACGTGATGTGATGTGATGTAATGTCGTGTCATGTCATGTCATGTCATGTCATATAATGTAATGTAACATAATATAATAAAATATAATATAATATCAGACAGTTTAATTGTTTGAGCGCCTAAATAAAATATGCATAACTTCTTCACAGACGGCACAGCTAGCTCTACAATAAGTATAATAACAATAGAAAATGAAAAAAGTTTTGAATAAACTATTATTTGATATCATATTATAGGACCCCTCAAAATATGCCTTAGCATAAAAACACAATGGTACAGGATACATGATATATGATATCATCAATACACAATACGATACGGTACATCATGATAGGATATGATACCGTCCGTGAATATTAATTAATTAATTTAATGCCACATATAAAACTAATTAATTAATTAATAACACCTATAAAACATGATATGATACGATATCATCAATATACAATACAATACCGCACATAAAAATGGATATATGTACAGTACAATACCAAATAT
The DNA here is from genome assembly GCF_000326865.2 of Helobdella robusta. Lineage (NCBI taxonomy): Eukaryota > Metazoa > Annelida > Clitellata > Rhynchobdellida > Glossiphoniidae > Helobdella > Helobdella robusta. The sequence continues at coordinate 882,317 of NW_008704902.1, forward strand.
CATTAAGAAAAGGTTATATATGACAGGATACTATGGGATACGATAGGATATGATATGGTATCACAAATACGCAATAAAATACCACACGTTATTCAACATGAGATGGATATATGATATGAAACGATACAATACGTTACGATACGATATGATATATATGATACGATGCGATACCATGCGACATGATATCATCAGCAATACACAATACAATATCCATACCACACATCATAACATCAGTCACTCCAGTTATTATACTCTTCTATGCTAATTTTATTTTATAACGGCCTGCACTTGAATATCAACCAATAAATCAAAAAGTTATTATTAATATAACAATAATTATAATAATCATAATAATAGAAATAATAATAATAGAAATAATAAATAATAATAGAAATAAGTGAACCAATTGATAATGGTCTTGTTAACTGAACTTGGATTCATTATTTGATTTTAATTTTAATTTAAATCTCAATTTTGATGAAACGTTCTCAGGTAGTTTAAAATATAGTACTCAAACTGTGTGCGTGTGTGTGTGCGCGTGTGTGCGTGTGTGTGTAGCGGACAAGCTGGCTTTGAATAAATATGTGTTTATGTATGTAAATAGTTGATTTTTTTCGAATATTTGTTAATAAATGTTTGCTTAGTTAATTGATTGTTTTAGAAAATTTACGATAAATGAGAGTGAATGAAATCTAATGTTTGCTATTCAAATACAGCAACCTAGACAGACAAAACCGATAGACCGATAGACCGTCTCACGTCTCACAAAACGGAGGTCATACAGAGCTTTACATTACAACAATTTTATTTTTAAGAAAAACGTTGGTTACCACCACTAGGATTGTAATGTGGAAAAAGGTTTCTAGACAACAACAACATCAATATCAACAACAACAACAACAACAACAACAACATTGACGACATTTAAACGGTGACATCAACATCTTTCACGAAAACATCAACATCCTTCAACACAACATCAACAACTGTTGGAAACACTAATGTTGCATACGTCAACATTCAACATTTCCTCTCACAAATCATAGTCGGTCTGGAAAGAGAAAAATATACAAACATCGATAAAAAAATATTAAAATAACAACTTTTTTTAGCTGTGACACCTAACAACATATCAATAACAGATACAAAAAAACAAACAATCATCACAATATCAAAAGTAGAAAAAAAACATTTTTTCAATTTGGCATATGTTACTTGATAGCATCATAGCATGAACCATTAACGATAACTTATATTCGCCTCAATAACAATCAGAAAAACATCAAAACAAAAAGATTTTCTTTTCGCAAACAACTATGCAGTTTAATATAGATAAAATATCAACATTATCATCACCATCATCTTAGTTATCATCATTATCACAATATCATCATAGTTGTTGTTATCATCATTCTCACATCATCATCATCATCTTTATCACCATCACATCATCATCATTATCCCAACACTGACTTATTTATCACCATGACGAGATGATAACCTACTTATTTGAATAGCTGATAACAATTTAGCATCTGACGTTTTTTATATATTGCTTAACAACCTGCTATCATAAATATAGTTAATGATGAGACGCTCTTGGACAGTTTCATAACAATACCTTAATGTTTTCCAACTAAAAGATTAATTTAATTTGTTTTATCGTTACATACAAGTGGATGCTCTGCAATTAGATATATCATCGATATCATTTAGCAACTTCAACATCAAAACCATTAAAATAAATAATAAAATAATCGTTAAAATATCGTTCAAATCATTAAAATAAATAACAACAATAAAACAATCCTTAATAATAACCATTTGAAATTCTTATATCTATAAAACGTATCACCAGAGACCTAAGACATATCGGCATGCTTCAGTTCAATCGAATCATCCAGTTAATTTGCTTCTATCTCAAAACACTAAACAAAATTTCCAACTTGTTCTCCTTCAAATATTTCATCACAAACGCCATCGTCTCCTACCTACATTGGAAATTGTACAAGGAACGTGTGGATAAAAGGCTTGTCTTCATCTCATTCCTCATTCAAGAGATCTTCATTAGCGTTGTGCTGGGTTTTTACGTTGGGAAGGATTCCCCGGCCAATGTTATATTCCTCTGGCTGTCCGTCTTCCTCTATGAAAAATTACTAGGGGATCGACTAGAAATTAGAGAGAACGTTTCGTTTGAATCAGGTTGTATTTAATGATTAATTTCTAATGAGTTGTTGTTGTTTTATAAGTTTTGTTTTTGTTCTTAAATGATTAATGTTTAATTAATTGATACTAATAATGAGTTGTTGTTGTTTTATAAGTTTTGTTTTTGTTCTTAAATGATTAATGTTTAATTAATTGATACTAATAGATGATCTGTAATTATTTCTTTAGATTCCGCACGATGTTTTGTTGCTATGTATTATGTGTATTATGTTTTTTAATATTGTTTTGTGATAACTTTCGTTCGCTTTTATGTTTGATCTCTAAATGAGATGTACAAATTTTTGTTTGACGCCTCGTTCTTCTTCTTTTTTGCTGCTGCTGCTGTTTCGTTCTCACGTGCGCACTTTTCATCCTTTTGTTTTATTTTTTCACATTGCTTTTTTTATTGCAAGTATTTTTTATATTTTCTTGTTTATTGCAGTTAATAAATTAGGTAAATGTAATTAATTATATTTGTTCTCTAATTAATTATTATTTACATTAATATAAATTGTATATACATAGAAATACATACATTATTGCAAATGCATATAAGCCGCTGAAAGATTAAACATGAAATTGGAAGGCAACCCACAACTGATGGAACATTATTGTTTTTGTTTTGTTTCTTTTTTATATAACATATTCTGTTGGCAATTGAGTAAATGTTTCAGAAATATAGAGACGGATAAATCATAACATTCTTTGAAGGGCTTTTTTTGTGCATACAGATACACTAAAGGAAGAGTGTGGTTTCGACAACCTACTTCATCTCTTCGCGTCTGTAAAAAAGTTCTTCAAACAATCGTAAATATATCTAGCACAGCATTATTCAACGATTATTTATTAGTTATTGCCAATTTCGGTAGATATAACTGGAAAAATTTCATTAACTCGACACCGCTTTAATCTCTCACCCGATATAAAACAAACGGCATACGCGTGCGTCTCGCGGTGTTATGTGGTCCATTTTCCATTTTTTGTTAAATTTTATGCTGTATGGGGTACTTTTTTAATTCGAAAGTAATTTTATTTGTAATGTCAAATTAAGGTGGAGTCGTTTCAATTGTATCATATCATTTACTCTTTTAATATTTTTTCCAACGCTACCTAATACATTTTCCTCGTTGCATCATCTATCTTCGTTTGGTTGTTCGTCCTCCAGAACTCTTTCGTCTAGAATTTGTAATGCTTCATCCCCTCTTTCCACACGCGCGCCACAAATCCACCCCATTATGCAAATACTGTACAATTAAACGCATGTCACCAGAAAACTTTCTTAACACGTCAAGTAGCATTTGAAACGCCTTACTTGGCTGGTTATCTTCTTTGGAAATGAAACTAACTGAACCGAATGAAATTTAACAAATTTCAGTTAACAAAATACAAAATTGATTCATGCGTTTGATTAATTTAATTTGTTGTACACGGAGAATAAAATAATGTCTAAGGCTACTTAGGGCGAAATATTTCTTCAGTGACATCAAAGAACTTGCAATTAAGATTAAAGTATTCGCGATTAAAAAATTAATCATCAGGCCAAAGTTTTAATAATTTTATTCACTCAAGAGAAATTTTATTTGTCACGTACTTATTATACTTAAACCGAAGTATATTACCTTGAAAATATTAGTCGTATAATGGCACATGAAAAAATATCATGACACTGTACTTTATATATTAGAACTAACTCAAATCTGGTCTTTTGGTTTGATGGAATAAATAATAAAAATTTTCAATCACATCATGCTAAGAAAAATATATGCTTTATTATTATAATTTAAAATTCTAGAAGAATGCTGACAAACAGAAATGATAAGTTGAGGATGAATGACCAAAAATAAGTTTTTAAGTTTTTTCGCTACACAGATCTGCCGTCAGAAAGTTTCGAGAACAGCAGTCTCTTAGTAGAAACTTGTCCAGAAACTGGTGTCCTGAAAACTGATTTGAAATGTTTGGTTGTTGTAAAAAAGAATATTTCCCTACCAAGTTTGTCACATAAGATTTCTTTTATTCCTGTTGGAATTTATTGCATAAGTTGAAAATTTTCGCTTTTTTGCAGTAGATTTAGATGTTTTTACAATAACTTGGAACGATTGTTTTTTTAACATTTTAATTAATAAAATAAACAAATAGATCAAAAATAATTGTAAATTTATAATAATTGTTATATACATGCGTATTAAGTTGATAGTTTTATTAGAAAAGAACTGAACAATAAAATTTCCTTTCTTTCTAGACATTCGGAGCTTGAAATTAATGCTTTATTGAAATATCTTTAATTTGAAAATATTTTTCTAGAGGGTTCTCTGCCGCTAGACTTAATTTGTTCCGTCCATGACTGTGTAGTCGATGAAAAATTGATAGGAAATCTGACCAAACTGGGCTTTGATGTTAGTTACCATTATTTCTCATTTATTTAATTTTTTATATTTACAATTCTACCAATTTCGAAATGATGATTCTCTCGTAAATCACAGGTATAAATCTCATTTCACTTTCAATTATTTAGCGCTAACTTCTAAAGTATGGCATTGAATGACATGAGAAACTCTGAATATCGTTTTAATCTCAAAACGTCGTCCATATGTTTTTAATTCATAGACATGTCGTGTGTTGGCGCTTTATTTGAGAATTGTTAATTTGTTCTAATTTTTCTTTCAAATTTGTTTGTTTAGCAAAAAGGGTTGTGCTACAAATCACTTATTTGTTCTATTATGTTACAAGTTGCTTTTGACATTTATAGCTTTGATTTTTTCGTTTCAAGTTATTTTTAAATTTTTTAATAATTAATTTGTAAAAGATTGCTACCTACCTGCTAATTTTTCTATCAACCTACCGCTTCGCTTACGAACAAACTTTGATTTTTAATATTTAATAAATTATATTAATAATTAAAATTTTTCGAGTGGTAGATTGCAGATAGTCATAGATAAATAAGATAGGCACTTGACATTTATTTATATGATTTAATTAAATTTTATATACTATATAAAATAAATAAAAATATACTTAAGTATAGAATAGAGAGAAGAATAGTGTTGACAAGCTTTGTGCCGTTTGCCCTTTGAATTTGTATTTCTAGTTTCTATCAATCAAATGAAAATTAAAAAAGTTTCTTGCTCCTATCTAATAATAATAATGCTAATCTTAATAATCTTGTAACTTACTAAAACTAACTGGTTAGGGATAAGTTGCTGAATGAACGATAAACAGTGACAAGCCAGTTTTTATTAAAAGTGTGAACATTTTATAAACATTTTGTTTAATTAAGCTCGATAGTTGCTTCCAAGTTAGCAGTGATGATGGGAAAAAGCAGATGCTTGATTTTGTCCTGGTTGCCAGTTGCGAGAAGATGAAGGACAAGTGGGTGCAGATGTTGAGGGAGTGGGTAGGTCTCATTGAGGAGGATGTTCAATCATTGTTCGTTCATTTCAAGATGTTTTGGTTTTTTTTTCTTTCTTTTATTAAATTTCAAATTATTCATTTTCATGTTTTCTGATTGAAATATTTTATAGAATATAAAATCAATCAAAATATTTTAAACAATTTTTTTTAAATATTTAAGATGGCTAAAACATCTCCTGAGTCTTAACGATGGTGATGAATTGGATGAAAAAAAGTTTAAGATAGATGATGTTGTGAATGCTTTGAAGGAAGCAAAGAGATCTCTATCACCATTTTATGTCATGCACACTTTTGAGGTCTGTTTTGCATCACATTTCGTAACAACTTTCTGCATTTTATTTTGCACACATTTTTTTTGTTCTTTTATCACTTGTTTCATCTTAAAATTATTTTTTAATTTTTGAAATTTCAGTTCAATCTTTTTATAGTACCTAAATACAAGACATTTTCAAAACACAATTTTAACGTTACATTACAAAAAAAGGCACTGAAAAAGGTGGAAGGCACGTTCAAATGTAAGAAATGTGTTCATGGTGTGATTAATAGGACGGACGCAAGGACGGGGTTAAGTGGTGGTATTGAAAGAGTGGAAAGCTTTGTTTACTTAGGGGATAAGCTGAACGCAGATGGAGGATGTTTGAGCGCAGTTACGGCTAGAGTTCGTGTGGGATGGATGAAATTTAGGGAACTGGGTGGGGTATTGTGTGGAAAGAAATTGTCAGTGATGGTAGTGAAACTTGGGTGTTGAGGAGAGAGGGGCAAAGTGTACTGCAGAGGGCTGAAAGAGCTATGGTGAGGATGATGTGTGGGGTTAAAGTGAAAGATAGGAGGAGTAGTACAGAGCTGATGTCGATGATGGGACTGAATGAGGACATTGTGACATTGATAAGGAGATCGAGATTGCGGTGGTATGGACATGTGTCGAGAAGGGATGAAAGGGTCGGGATTAGGCGAGCGTTGGAGTTCGAGGTTGAAGGAGTGGTAGGTTGGGGTCGTCCGCGATTGGGATGGAGAGAGCAGGTGGAGAAGGACAGGGTGAAAGCAGGGTTGCGTGATACTGAGGCGAGTGACAGATGTGGATGGCGTCGAGGGGTATTTCGGTTTCATCATAGGTAGCCAAACGGCAACCCCCGATCTCGGGGAAAATGTCGTCTAAACGTGTGTTGTTGTTTTTGTTTATTACAAAAACATTACCTATTGAATTTTCTGTGACCAATTAACCATTAAAATTTCAATTTAATCCTTTTATAATACCTAATTAGACACTTCAAACCTCAATTTTAATATTACCAAAACGTTACTTATTGTGCAACCAATTGTGCAACCAATGAACCGTTAAAATAAAATGAATCATACACCAGCACGTCAACCAGGTCACAGCTACAAACAGTTCATCCATATCGTACAAAGGAGGTCAGATCCTGAAGCAAGGACTCGACCACATTTCCAGCATTAAAAATAAAATTAAGAAGGAAGATGAGAAAATTGAGTCAAAAATGTTGCACAATTTTGCAACACTAGTGCAAATCTTCAAGGCCTTTGCTACACCTCCTGCCATGGATGTTCTCTTTAAAAGGTTGTTGTTGTTCTTTGTTACTGCTGCTGGGATTGTTATTTTGTTGTCGTTATTGTTACTATTGATGTAATTGTTGTTTTTGCTGTCATTTTTTGGACATATTTGTTTTTATCATTGCATTGTGTGATGTTATTAGTGGTTTGTTTATTCAAATACTCCTATATGTCCTAATTTTGTTTTGCTAGATGTGAGTTTGTTATCAATGTTTTGTGTTGTTTGAAGATTGTTGTCCTAAATTTTGTTGTTGTTTGAGGATTGTTGTCATAGACTTTGTTGTCATGTGAAAGATTGTTGTTCTTGTTGGTGATGCTGTTGGTATTGTTGTTATAAATGTTATGTTGAATATGATATTGTAGATGTATATTGTAAACAAGTTGCAGTAGCTGTAATGTAATGAGTTTGTTTTTTTCATAATTATTGGATCTGTGATTGTTGAAGGATAATAATGATAAGGATAATTATTATGAATATTAATGGATGTTAATGCTAAATGTAAACCTTCATGTTATTAATATCATTTTTGTTTTTTCTTGATAATTTTGTTTTTAGAGGATTACAATTAATTTGTAATAAAGCTTGTAGTATTGTTTATATTATTCTTTCAGTAATGGTTGCAATTGATACTGGCTTAATTATAACTCTGATTCATTGAATGATGTGTACATACACAACACATATACGCCCATTTGTGTACGCACGCACGCACGTACACATACATAACACACAAACGTGCAGAGACTGTTAGCAGCATACTCGTTTAATTTTTAATGTTAAATTTCTATTAGATTTTTATTATTTAAAATTGTGAGATTTGTGCATTTATTGTGCAGAGTAGTAGTTTGAATAAATGAATACTAACCCCAAAGTTATTTCAAATAAATATGTTTTTTTACTGATTCTTCAACTTTTAAAGTCAAATGCTCATTTATTTGTTCATTCATTGCAAATCAGTTGTATGGTTGGTTGGTTGGTTGGTTGGTTGGTTGGTTGGTTGGTTGGTTGGTTGGTTGGTCGGTTGGTCGGTTGGTTGGTTGTGTGAATTTGAAGCTGAACAACGCCCGACACAGGCAATGGATTGATTACTTCATTCAATCTCTGTGCACTGTTCATTCAGTTACCTGATTGATTTATGCAGTTCTATGATGCAAATAATGATCCTCAAACACTGCTGATGTTGATGTTGTTCATTGTGCCTGTCTGTTGTTTGCATGTAAACAAGTTAATGTATTTAAAAAAATTTTATCAATATTTTTTAAGAATTCCAGGCAGACGCAAAAAAGCCCAGAACATTCCATTGAAGAAATTTCAAACTTTTCTGGTGGATGTACAGAGAGTATGTGTTCTGCTGTTATGTGGTGGTGATGTTGATGATGATGTTGTTTAAGACGATGATGATGATGGTTATGTTGTTTAGTATGATGATGATGTTGTTTAGGATGGTGAGGATGATAATGGCGCAGTTGGTATTGTTGAAAAATATAATTTTCACTATTTCTCTGAGTCACATTTAGCCTATACATGTACAATACATGACTAGTATAAACATGATGATGTGAATGGATTTTACGAAATAAATTTTTTTAATATGAAGCAGTTGTAGATAATGATTAAAATGTTGGAATGGCACTTTTTGTTACTCTCTATGATGTAGATTAGGTACAAACCTATATTTTTCTCCTCTGCTGTCTAGTTAAAAAAAATTTTGTTTCTCGTTTGGAAAATTGCAAAAATTAAATGCAAATCTTTGATGAGAAGAACAAATTTTTATTTGTGAGCATTTAGGAAATATGTAAAACTTGCAAATAAGATATGTTTGCTCTCAATAATTTTGCTTTCCAAAAAATATTTTAAAAGTTTGTATTACTGATTACAACATAACAATGTTGGTGATGATGAAACTTGGAATCATAATGATGGTGTTGATAAGATGATGTAATTGAATTGTTCATCAGGAAAAGAAACAAGCAAGGGAATGCTGCCAAAGCATTCTCAAAGTTGAACCCGTTCTGAAGTGCTATAATCTTTCCATTGCTGGTTGGTTTGCTCATTGATTGGTTGGTTGGTTGGCTAGTTGATTGGCTGGATGACTGGTTGACTTTTTGGTTGTCTGGTTGGTTGGTTGACTGGCCGGCAGATTGGTTGGTTGGTCAGTTGCTTGGCTGGCTGGTTGATAGTTTGATAATGTTTTTTGTAATTTTTTAATGTTAGATGAACTAGTAAATGCTAATATGATTAATTCTAACACAAATAATGCTAAAATGAGTTAAGAATAAAGATATTGAAAATGAAACAGTTTAAATATGATTGGCTGACAGGTCTTGCCAACTTCATGTTGAATTCTGATCAGCTGATTGTCGACAGCCAATCACAAGACAACATGGATTTTCCACTATCTTATTATTACATTGCCTCATCGCATAATACGTTTGTAACATTTTCATTTTTTTGTTTGCAGATTTAAAAATTTTTCTTATAATTCTAGCTCTACCACCTTAGTTATCATAAGTTGAAGAAAGTGATGATGGCCACTTTGTAACTTTCGTGATTCTAAATAATGATAATGATGAAGAAGATGATGATTGTGAATGTGATGATGCAACAGATATTTAACAAAAGACCAGTTGAAGAGCAAGAGTAGTGTGGAGATGTACGTGCGTGCTCTGCAAAGAGGATGCAAGTGTTTGGAGCGTATGTTGTTTTTTTCTCTCTACGTTTCTTCATTCTGCTTGTTTGTTTGATTTTTCCTCCGTTTTATTGTTTGTGTTTCTTTTTGAATATTTTGTTTTTCTTTGCATGAATGTTTGAATGTATGTATGTTTGTGTGTATTTTGTTATAATTTTTTATGCTCAATACTTTAAGTACTGGTCTTGGCGTAACATAATTTTCTGAAGAAGCTCTACATTTAGTAACCAGCAATACAGTTTCAACAACAACCACAGCAACAAACTATAATTGCAAAAAACATCTACTGCATACAAAACAAACGACTTCTTCAACAAACATTGAGTTGTTTTTTAAAAAAGTATTTACCTATTTGGCAGTTGATCTGTAAGACATGTATTTACATATTTGGCAGTGGATTGTTGGGATGGTCCTGATAACGAGCCAGTCATATACCATGGCTACACATTTACATCAAAGATTCTATTCAAGGATGTCGTGCAGGCCATCAAGGAGAATGCATTCTGCTGCTCAGAGTTTGTCACTGTCGTATCTGTTTGATGTTTTGCTTGCTATTGGTATGTTGTTACTGTCATTGCCGTTTATTTGTATGTTGTTGTTTTTGTCATCGTTGTCCTCATCATCGTCATTCTTATCATCATCACGCCATTATCACCAGCACACCGTCATTCTCATTGCACATGCACAGGTATCCAGTTATCTTATCACTGGAGAATCATTGTTCAATTTCAGAACAGAAAGTCTTGGCTCAACATCTCAAAAATATTCTTGGAGGTGGGGATGATAGTGTTGTAAAAATATGTAATGTATTATAATTAAATAATGATGACAGCAAGATAATGTTGTGATTAAACTATTGCTATTAAAAATTAAGACCTGCTCTACCTAACTGCCATTCCGACTGATGAGTCACAGCTCCCATCGCCTGAGAAGTTGAAAGGGAAAATTATAGTTAAGGTAGTTGTTGATCACATTGCTGCTACTTTTAAATTTTTGCTGTTAGTTGTCAGTTTGGCCGTATCCTCTTTTCGTTTGTTCTTTATAACGCTCAATTGACTCAGATAAACGAAGCTTAAAACATAAAAATTAACCCGAAGGCAAAGAAAATCAAAGAGATCTCCATGACAGGTAGCAACAGCAGCCTCAACAACATTGGCAACAACAACGACGACGCCACTTCGACTCCCAGCAACGACACCACCTCCAACAACACGTCATTGTCATCGTGGACAGACGAGGAATCGGGCGTCTACACCGTTGAGGACTTCAGTGACGATGAGACAGAACTCTCGGAGATTGACATCTTGAAGGAACTGCGCAAGGACTACACCAACTACGACACTTCTGACGTCGTAAGCATCGGATCTCTTGAAGATGACGAAGATGCTGAAACTAAGGAGTCAGTTAAACAGAAGAATGATGAAAGGTTGCAGATGCTTCTAGAAGATTACAAAGCTGCCAACCTCAATAAGAAGGAATCTAAAAAAAAGGTTGCATGCCTCTCTGTTGTTCTCAAGTATACTTTAAAATATTTATTCAGTGCTAGAAAATGCTATAGGAATGTGAAAGAAAGTGTAAAATTGGAACTAATTACTTTCAATAATTTGTATTGCTATTTCTCATAGTGTATCTATGTATCTCTATTTAAGTTTTCATCTTGCTTAACATTATTTATTAAACTTGATAATTGTTTGTAATAAATTAATGGTTGTGGAACAGTTTGAAAATGCCAGCGCATGAAATTGTTGCGCAAGTTAATCATGTGGGGGTACATCATATGATGGCATTATTATATAATATTTAACTATGTTGTAACATGATATGATTATTAAATAATAATAGTTTTATCATTTGTTGTAATTATGTTATAATATTTTCCATTATATCATATTATAATTATAATATTTTTGTTTGTGGCATAGGTTATAAAGATGGCTAAGGAGTTGTCCGACTTGATTGTTTATTGCCAGGCGAAATCATTCAAGAGTTTTGACAGCAGCAAAAATAATGGTTGTTGTTTTCGTTTATATTGTTGCTTATATTGTTTTAGATGTTGCTTACATTGTTGTTTTGTTTACCATGTCAATTGTAATGTTACTAATAAGGCTGTATCTGTTGTTGTTTATATTGTTGTCATTTTTAATGGTTTTGTTGATGTCTGAGGTTGTTGTCAACAATAATTTTTTTTAAAAAAGTAACATTTTAAATGGAGCTGTTTTTCTTTTTTTTTGTGGTGTTAGCTGGTTTTTGTCGTCAGTGGCAACTATAGTTAAGTTTTATTATTCAATTTAATTTTGTTGTTTTTATTTAAAAAAAATTTTTCAAGTTTGTTGTTCAATTTATTGCTTCATTTGGGTTTGAATCTTTCAGTTCATCAATTGATAGTCTGGTGTGGTAGTTATTATTCAGCAATATTTTGCATGGCGTATCTTGTATCACAAAGGCATATCATATAGCATATATCATATAGCATATATCATATAGCATATCTTGTATCTTATCAGATAAGCACTACGAGATGTGCTCATTCAAAGAGAAGAAGGCATTGAGGCTGTGCAAGGAGGAGGTCACCAACTTCATTGAATACAACAGGAGACAGTTCAGTCGTATATATCCATCAGGTCTCTCTCCTTCTTCTTTCTGCTATTGTTTCATTGTTCTATATTTGCTGGTGTATGCTGCTTTTTCTTCTTTTTTTGTGCATAATCTTGTTTGCTCTTTGTCGTTTGCTTACATTTATTCTCTATTTCATTTGCAGTTTGTTAGGTCACTTGTTGCTGTAATTTATTGCTGAAACTTCTTTACTCATGAAATGTCATGAGAATGTTTAAAAGTTGATTAGTAATTAAAATCAATCGATCAACCACCAACCGAATGAACCAGGCTACAGAATAGATTCAAGCAACTTCAATCCAGTGCAGTTCTGGACTGTTGGCTGTCAGTTGGGTGAGTTGGTGCTGTTATATTACAGATTGTGGCGTGGCTAGAATGCGCTGCCCGTATCTCCATAGTTGACGTGTTCATTGTTTTTTCATTAACTGTATTTTCATTTTTCCACTCCTCTCCAGTTGCACTCAATTACCAGACAGCCTGCAAAGAGATGCAGTTGAACCAGGGAATGTTCCAGATGAATAGAGGATCTGGTTACGTTCTCAAACCTCAAATGCTTATTGATGGTTGGTTGATTGGTCGGTTTATTGGCTGGCTGGCTGGCTTGCTGGTTAATTGTCTGATTCTTTTTTGCTTAACTTGTTGTTCGTAAATACATGAATATTTCGTTTAATTTCGTTTTTTAACGCAAAGTGTAAATTTTTATTCAATCTAATTGTTTATACCATATTTTACAATTAGACTTTAAAATCATCTTCCTCATATTTTACATTCCATATTATTTTCTCCACAACCTCAGAGACCCAGGCCTTCGATCCACTCCAGCTGCCAGCCACATACAGGACATATTCCATTAGGGTGGGTTGGCTTCATTGGCAGAAATGATTTTTTTTATTTTTATAAACTGTCTTGACAAATGTGCCACTGGAGTTTAATGATTGTTGTGCGATAAACGTCTTAACAGTAATGATGCTAATAAATAAAACTGCTGAAATAGTAACAGTCGACAGATATTATAGGAATGATAAATACTTATGATGACATTGTTTAACATTGCACGTGCGTCACACACGCACGCACAAACTCACGCACACTCGTGCACACAAACACGTACAAACAGATAGTAGGTGCCCACCAGCTGCCGTACAAAACATCCAGCTACGTAAGGAATGAGCGAAACTATCACGTCCAGATCAGGATATTTGGTGTCGATGCTGACAACAACACACAACAAACATCACTTGTCAGGAGTAACGGTTTGTAGTGAGGACAATTTCATCAGTTGGATGTTGTTGTCGTGTGAACATTACTAAACGACGTTTGATTGTTTGTGGTTATGCAAAGATGATAAATGACTTCAAGCTTGTAACGTTTCTTGTTTAAAATTTTTAAACAACCATTACAACCGAAATCTAAATTTCTTGTTTTTGATGTTATTTTCTCAAGCAACATCGTCGTCGTCGTCGTTATCACAACAGGCTTAAATCCAATCTGGGATGAGGTGTTTCTCTTCAAGATATACGTTCCAGAGGTAGCCATGGTGATGTTCAGCGTATGCACGAAGACATTCGTTGCCCAGTACTCTGCCCCCGTACGTGCCCTAAAGAAAGGTGGGTCCCCTCCCTCCCTTCCTTCCTCCCTCCCTTTCTTCCTTCCTTTACTATCACTATCGTTATTCTTGATTCATGAAATAAAATAATCATCGATCTGGTTGTTAATTGCACGTCATTTTTATTGTTTGCTGTTATGTGTATCTAATTTTTACTTAATTTATTTTCTTTGTTTTTAATTAATATTTGTAACAAACCATTTTAGTGAATAATTTAACGAGACATCTTCTTTTTCTGAATATAGTTAATTTTGTTGCAGGGTGCCGAAGAGTACCCCTACTGAACAAGCATTCGGAACCATTCAACTTTGATTCATTCCTAATAGTGCACGTTGAAAAGCTATAATAGTATTAATAATTATTATAACAGGTTATAATAATATACAGTTATATTGTAATAATAAAAATAAAGAAAATAACGAGTTTATCAAATGTGTTAAATCGTTATCATCATCATCGTTTTGTTATTGTTGCTGCTTGTTATCATTGTTAATTTTTGCGTTGTTCCATTCAATTCTATTGTCGAAATGTTTTTATAATTTCGTTGCGGTAATCTCTCCTGCAACTCTATTCCGATGGTGGTAGTATTCTTGAATTATGATCAATCGCTAATTAAATATTTGGTAATAATAAACTATTTCGACGTTTGTCATCGCTGCGATCGTAATGTCGTGCATTATCTTTATTCTACTTGTCGGTTTTATAGTGAATTCATTCGTTTGTTCATTCATTCATTTGTTCATTCATTTATTCGTTCATTTAATGCAAAAATAATTACACGTTTATGGAGTCATATTATTCATAAATTTGAAATGCTATTACTTTTATGCGTGCATGCATGTGTCTGTGTGATGTGATACGTGTGTCTATCTAACTATCTATTAATGTCTATATTATATTTGCCAAGTCAAGTTATCCAATATTATTTTTTTCTTTTGTATTTATTTAAAAGTTTATTATTGATTCAATTCTGACAGAACATGTGTGACAACGACTTCATATCATAAAAAGCTATATTAATTAAATCTTGTGTTTTTCAAAACGAAACCATCTTTCAAGTGGAAATTACCTTCGCTAGTTTCACATTAATTTAGCCAGAGTATCTTAGCGTCAGTATTTGTGATCATAATCTAAAAATAGCGATTCTGTTAATTTTGAATTAATATTTATAACAAGAATAATTTATAATGAAGTTATATAACGAATGAGGGTAAAGATAATACGTGGCTAAATAATATTTCAATAATCAAAAAAGTGATATAATAAGTACGCAAAATGTGACAGAAATATACTTGTATTTTATGCGCAGTGTTTATGTTAAAAGGTTTATACCTACAATACGTCGCATATGTGAGCACATATATATATATATCAGTGTGTGTGTGTGTGTGTGTGTGTGTGTGTGTGTGTGTGTGTGTGTGTGTGTGTACCATTGCCCGGCATATTAGTGAATTACTGCATATTAAGTTAAGTGAAGAAACAAATGAAGGATTACAATGAAAGCATAACCATGAAAAGAGACACGAGCCATCATAAGGTAAGCACTAGAGCCTCAAGCGGATACAAATTCTCAAAACTCCGCGGATGTTGTCTGCTGTTTGCCGCGGATGCAAGTGCGTTATTTAAAAAACCGCCCGCAAAATTAAATGTTCCATTTTAAAATGAATTTAAATTTTCAGATTATGTGAGAATGTATGTGTATTTAATGGCCATAGCTGAGTCTCTGGGGTCCACGTTGATAAAGCCAAGCGAGCAGCTTCTACTAATTTGATTAAATAAAGTTAGTTGGCTTACTTAGGAAATTGCATTGGTTTTAACTAAATTAATACAAAAGATTTACTTGACTAAAAAATATTTTTAAAACAACATAATGAAATCGAATTATTTAATTCAAAATTATAGCCAGAATTATAAAGATATCGACTCGAACTTCGTGAATCCTGCAATCAATCTTGCAGCAGTATTAAGCATTGATTGCATGTCATTCCGAAGGGAAACTTTTATACCGTACATTATTGCATTACAGTAATCAATTCTGCTGCAAATTAAACTAAAAACATATTGATACATGTATACAACACACACACACACACACACACACACACACATATATATATATATATATATATGTGTATATATATATGTATATAACATGAGTATATATACATAATAATATATTATTGGTAAACAATTACCCGCCATAGGCCAGGCGTACGTTTTGTCTTTCACGAGACTCGTCAGTAGCCTGTCGACTAATGTTTAAGATAACACAACTCAATTAATGTAACCAAGAAACTCAAATTCATAATGATTAATATATATATAACATAACATCTTCATAAATATTAAATAAATAAATAAATTGCTTCACTGAGTTTTTCATCTTCGTTCATTTTGTGCTTGCTGTTTTAGCCGATGTTATTTCAATTAATAAATTAGAAATTTTTTAAATTGAAAGATTTCTTCTCTGCAGATTTCTGCTGTCTGATTATAATTATATTGTTGTGTTGCTTCTAGTGTTGCTATCTTCTAATTTTAAACATGAGATTAAGACGGCCAATTTAGGTTGTCTTTACGAGGGTGCGGTTGCGGACATGAACTCTGCGAATGCGGGCGGTTTAGAAAAATCTTCTCTGCTTGGGGCTCTAGTACGCACCAACCACACCACACAACATGGTCACTATATAAGATAGAACTGTGAGACATGTAATTGATGTACGTGATATATGTGTTATAGGCTAACGAAAATGTTCAATTAAACTTATTAACGTTGTTAATTGATTTGTTGAAGGTAATAATCTGCAGATTGTAGATGATTACAAAATAGAATCTTGAGCGTAAACTCTACATACAGTATGTGATAGTATAATAAAGTAAGCAGTCCAGATATGACATGACAAATGAACATCAGTCAACTAACAAACTCAGTGAAAAATCAATTAAATGTCTTTCTTTTTAAAATTGTTCGTTACATCAAAACATTAACAAAACATCTAAAAATTCATCAAAGAATGAAGTAATTTCAAGCAGAATAGCATAGTCATAACAAGTATGTATAATGGCCAATGCGTCATTAACAAACGTGTAACAAAACAAAGTTGGATGAAGCAACCTCCGTTAACTAGAATAGACTATATGACAGTGTGCATATACATTGGGTTATATCTATATATATATATATATATATGTGCGTGTGTGTGTGTAAGTGTAGCACGTGTTTGTGTGTATATGTGTGTAGTCACTGCCTGTGCTATAAATAAATGTACGAAACTAAAAATGGTCCACTGAAAATCACCACCGTCCGTTTTATTAAAAGTTTAGTTAGGTCTTAGTAAACCTTGTAAAATAATAAATGTGCATGTTTCTACGTTGATGTGTATTCAGGGGCGAAGGGCGAAAATAAGGGAGGGAATAAATTGTCAATTAAAGACTTCAAAAGTATCTGTGAAGACTGTGGATGGCATTTTTTTATTAATCCACCGTTTTCATCGTAATTTTTGTTAGCTTCAGTGTGTAAATTGGAAAATTTAAAAAGAAATCTAAATTTACTGTTGAAAAATCACTTTTGCGCCGTAAAATCCACTTAAAATCCATCGTCAACAGTACATTTGTCTCCAAATGTCGAAGAATCTGAATAAGAATCTTGTCTGGGACAGATGGGATGAACTCTTTAGAAAAAATTTCTGAGGAAGCTGACGACGTGGACGCTGATAAATCTGCCGGAAGAACAAAATTGTGAACAAAAACAAACAAACAAACAAGTACTGTAACGATAAAACGCGCTAGGTTGGTGCGATACATTTATGATTATAGCCAAAAACAGCAAATGTTTGTTTCATTTAATAGTTCAAGAACCCTACACACACTTGTGTAATTAAAAAAAAAGCATTTAACAAATGTAACAATAACTTTATCATTGTACATTTAAAAACGAGGTAAATAACGTATAATTGACTAAATAATTAAATTGTTTGTTAGGAAAGTATAAGTTGCTTAGGATAACATTCACACCTTCCGTCTATGCGTAGTTGTGTTTGAACGTATTTTTAAAATGAAAAATCATAGGAAACATATCAAATTCACCATTTAAATCAATCGCAAACGCGAAACAGACACAAATAGAGGAATTGTTGTTTATTAAAAAAAATAGCCAACAAACGAATTACATGTTCAAAAAATCTGAAAAAACAATTAATGCTGCTCAATGTTTAAATTTATTAACATCAATCAATTGAAAACCAACCACCACCTTATTAAATTAAAACTAAAATGTGGTACAGTGTACTTTCTTGCAATCACCATCAACACCGACACTGTTCTGTTCTGAGATATGATTGAACGTTTACTCATTAAATAAAAAATTTTTGCCAGAAAATGTTTTGCAGTTGAATAATAATAATAAAATAATAAATAGATAAATAAAAAAAATAGCTATATTATAAAAAAAATTAAAAAACTCATAAAAAATGATTAAAAATGATAAAAAGACTTCCTACCAATACTCATGGTACCAGCCAGCCTGCAAATAATTACTTAATTATCATCATTACATTACATCATAAATTGTGAGTATAATACTTAGTATAAATATAACTTATACTCAATCAACAGTGATGCAAAATTACCATCATCTGTGTAACCAGAAACTAAATGTGTAATACGTACGTGTAAGTGTAATTGGTTGGTTAGCAGTATTGTAGTAATGTAGTAACGTAGTAAACAAAAGTAATATTAAAAGTTGTAGTGTAATTATAATGATTGTAGTAAAAAAAAAACAAAAAAAAAATTAAGCTGGGGTTTATATATAAAATGTATCTTTTTAAAAACGCAAAAACAGTAGTTGAAGGTAGAAATAGTTGCAGTACAATTTTAAGAATTGATAAAAAGGAAGAAAAAAGATTTACACAGAAAAACTATTGACGTTATTAAAAAATAATATTCATCAAATATTTAACCTATTAGTAAGTTAATTAGTTAATCAATTAATTAACTAATTAATTATGGAATATTTTATAGGGTAGAACACTTAACTTAGGAATTTAGCAGTTTAAACGGTCACAAAAACATTCAATCAATCAATCAATCAATCAATCAATCAATCAATCAATCAATCAATCAATCAATCAATCAATCAATCAATCAATCAATCAATTTGTAGTTGACAACCAGTCAATTACTCAATTAAATCAATTAATCAGTCAACTCATCTACAATCAAAGTATTTAATACTAATCCTTCTATCAAATACTATCTCATATAACTACTATTAACAACGGTAAATTACTTATTTGAAGTTTCTTTTTTTCAGCATACTACTGCCACTAATATAATTATTATAACTATAATAATTATTATTATAATTATAAGGTATTAATAATTTAGAAAATGTTGGTAACGTCAGACAATTGTATAAAAACTGTAGACTCTGATATAATTTAAAAAAAAAAACGAATTACGAACCAACCCCAGAAATAAAAAATCAACAAAGTTTAATGAATTCATAAAAATAAAATAAATAAATCGAATGACAGAATTAAAAACTGTTCATTTGGTTCATTAATTTTTAATTCAAAAGCAAAGAATTTGTCTTTCATGTGGATAAATAAACCCTTTCATGTAAATAAATAGACAAGCAATGTTCTCAAACACCATCACCGTGTCAGTCATAAGCATCTCGTTGAAAGACTTTAATTAAATGATCCATTTAACAATTACAATCAATCAATCAATCGATCAATCAATCAATCAATAAAATTTCATATAAAATATTCAATCAATCAACCATCCATTCAACTAAAAGTCACACCCAATCAGCCAATCAAATATCACATTCAACCAATCAAAAGTCCCATTCAATCAGCCACAGAGAAACGACTCTACCCAATCAGCACACGCCCATTTTTGATTGGTTGTGGGCGACCTCACTGATGCCCAGGTAGTGGACGAAAGCAGCTGCCACAACGAACACATGGAAGATCTGATGGCTTTGAAACTGTCGAAAATGATGGAGCACATGTTATACAACTAATCCATTCAATTAATAACTAAATATATAATTAATTGGTTGTTCTATAATCTAAGTAGACCGTGTAGTTGTTATACATTTAAATGCTATTTATTAAAGTTTAACATGCTTTTATTAATCATTAATTACAATATAATTAACTAATTAATTATTCAACTTTCCTCACTAAATTAACCTATAATTAACTTAAAAGAACTTTGGCACGATGACATAAACATGAATACAAATCATTGAACATAGCTCTAAAGTTATAAATAACACGAACAATGAATAAACATGGGATATATTCAGTCACAAACATTATAAGCTGCCTGTATAAAACATGTACAAAAATAATTATGTGAAAACAAATTTGTAACATATACACATAAATAGACAAACACACACATTATTATTCTTACACAGATGAAAAGATAGCAAACATGATCAATCAGACTCACAAACACAATTCACACACACACACACACACACACACACACACACACACACACACACACACACACACACACACACACACACAATTCACACACACACACACTCACTCACACACACACACACACACACACACACACACACACACAATTCACACACACAAATGTATACAAACACGCATACATACAGAAACACAATAACAGACAGACAAACATACAAACACACATAGAAACACACAGAGACAGAGGTACGCAAACTAACCCAGATATCAAACTTTCCAGGCCAGATGCACTCAGGAATGCGAGCGGCGTAGAGGAAAGCCCCGAAAATGTAGAGAAATGCCATAAGGAAGAGATAGCCCATGGCTGCAGTGTTCCATGCGTGGTACAAGCCCTCCCACATTATGTAGTGGGCCGCTGGGACCACACCACTCAGACCGAGGGCTACGAAAACACCTACAAGTTTTATTTTTTTTATTCGAAATAAAACATTCAAATATAAGATTTTTTTCATCTTGTTTTTTAAGGTTTTTTGTTAAATTGAATCGAACAAAAAAGAACCCACATGAATGGTTGATAAACGTATAAACAGGAAAATAATGAAAATAACAATAAAATGATGATGGTGATGATAATTTTATGATTTTTATCTTATGACAATTATTATAATAAATGAAAAAAATAATAGAAAAATCCACTAAAATAAAAAAATACACACCACAGATGATCTGATCAATATGATGAAAGGTGATGGCACAATGAAAATCATGGTGGAAATGTTTTTGAAATGATAAAATGATAAGCTCTATAACATAACAGAACAAACAGTGCACTATGAGTGCACTTTGATGATGATGTAATAAGATAACTGCATGTTACAACATCATGTGATAACACCATGTGATAACTTCATGTTACAACATCATGTGATAACACCATGCGATAACATCATGTTAATAACATCATGTGATAACTTAATGTGGTAAAAATCTCACCAAATTAAAGGGCAACAATGATAAAAACGTCACCAGACATCAAATAGCAATATCAATCACAGGAAAACATTTAACAAATGACATTTATATCAAGCAACAACACTAACGATAATGCAAAACAACATTAGGTGTGACAACAACAGCGTTACCAACAACTTTTAACAGTGTTGACCACAACTTTACTCTTTTTTTTACATATAAAAAAGTATTTAATCATGAAAAGATCTTTTAATTAACTCGATCCTAGATCTTTTCAATCAAACAATTATGCCTCAATTAGCATTACACTCATGATGTATCAATAGCAATTAACTTCAAAATAAATACCTAAAATAGAACAAGCACTAATGAGAGCCAAGTAAGAAAATGACAACCCACTTAAAAGTAAATCTAAGTCAACAGAAATAACTAAAATTAAATCGATAATCATTTGATATAGAGTATGAAATAGTAATTATATTCTATCTTGCAAATAATATTACAATTTATAATTATTTATAATTATTATTGCGATTGCAGTAGCAATAACACAATTATTTTCATTCTAATCATCAGCCTTTATAACATTAAACAGTATTTCTAAAGAGGATGAAAATAATTAAAACAAAATTTAGGCCACAGAAATTGAATGAATCAACAGTTTAAATGGAAGACCCGGGAGACATGAATATTCATAAGCTGATTTATAAACCACGGAAGAATAAAAAAGTTTCCAATACCAAAACAATCAAACATACAACTATGTGTATCAGTGCACTAATTAAAAGACAACAACAACAACAAAACAAAAACAGTAAACAATCTGGTAGAAAAAAATGAAACAAGAACTGCAACGGAAACAACAACAACAACAACAATAATAATAATAATACCAGAAAGAAAATTATAAAAAAAACACAAAATAATGATAAGGTTCGAGGGTGAAGATGATATAATGATAAGAGATATCTTAGAGAGAAGTGTACAAAATTTAGATGAAATCAAGGTGAAAGCCAAGTGTTTATAATTATTATCATTATTATTACCCACAGTAAAATTAATGATTATGACTATAATGACAATCAATCATCATCAATATCTTCATTATCACCATTATCCTCATCATCTCATCATCATCGTCCTCATCAAAGCCTCTAATACTACCAACACAATCATCATTATCTTCAACATCATCATTATCATTATCACTTGTCTAATCAACACTATAATCATCATCATCAGTGTCATCATCATCATCGTCATCATTATTATTATTTGTTATTAATATTCTAATAAGTAGAATAATAAATTCGTAAAGCCCATAGTGAACAACGTGATTTCATAAATCATGAGATATGATGGGACCGTGTCAACATACTTCATACACAACTTGCATCAACAACAATAACACAACAACCTCGCAAACAAACAAGTAATTAGATTAGTATAAATAAATTATTAATATAATTATTATTACTACAAATTCTATTATTATAGAGAGGAGAATAAGAACGAAGTGTTGTTAACGTTACTCATTAGTATTATTCATTAAGTAGTATTTATTTAGTAAATAAACTATTACTACGAAAACATTTGAGAACAGTGATCACTGTTAATGAATGAGCAATTGATAATGTGATTAATTAAAGGTAGTATATACAGTTTGAGTAGTTGTGGACTTGCTAGCTGTCTATTTTGGTTTTGTTGCTTCATAAATGTAGATAGATAGAAATGCTTTTTTTGTTGTATGGGAGTTGTTGAAAAAATTTGCATAGATATACAAAACGCTATAAACAACAGTGTATTAAAAGGTGTGTATGTATTGTTGAGAGCTAGTTGTATAGCCATTTATACAATGTTATACAATGTTTTGAAATGTATGCATATATTATCCAGATATTTAGAAGACAAAATGTACCAATGAAATCTGAAAAAAGCTATTGAACATAGGTGTAGCAATATACCAAAAAAATTTTGATGATGTATGCATGTAATTCATTGCTTTGCAAATTTAAAGTTTAAAATTTAAATTCCAACAATTTTAAATATGTATAAATATTTGAAAAGTTGACGGAGTTTTTTGCAAGTTTTTTGCCATATATTGTTATTGTATGAAATTTTGTAAAATGAATTTTAATTTAACTTTGAATTGCCAGCGGCGTTTGAATAAAAATGAAAGTCAGTTTAAACATGGCAGGTAGTAAGAAAAATATATTATAATGACACTTATAGACAGATATTTTTACATTTTTAAAATGATAAAGTTATGATAAAAACAACGATTGAAATGCTTGAAATTCGTATCCAATTTTTCAAGATACCTACCTGTATATATGATATCTTAAACAATTTCATATATCTACCTGTAAATACGTTATCTTAAACAATTGAGTTTGGCAACCAGGATTTTAAAGGTAGATAGGAGATAAAAAGGAATAGAATAGAGAAAAAGGAGAGAGATAGAGAAAATGTTGACAGAAATAGAATAGCGATATCTTAACAATTTAAGATCTTTAGCAAGTAAATTACAACAGGAATGCAAATGCAAATGAGAATGAATGGTTATGTAAAACTTTGAAAAATTTTCACAAATATAAAACTATCAATACAACAAAGATCAATAACGACAACAACGTTGCTATCATGCTATCACAATCATCATTATCATCACCCAAATCACATTATACACAATGTATGCATTGAATGATTGATATGCCATGTCAGTACTTTTATGCTGTGAAATTCATACTCAACAAATCAATCTAGGTTTTATTTTAATGTAAAACTGTTAGGTTACATATGAACTATTTCATCACCATCTCACTTTTATTTGTATAGTTCTAAATGCATTACTTCAGTATCATCACCATCATATAATTAACATCCACTTTTCATTTTAAAGAAGATCTTCACAAAACAAACATTAATAAGCAACACAACTGTCTCTGACAGACAAGCCTAAGCAAATTACACTGGATAAAAAATGGTCATAAAAAGTACCATCAAACACCAACAGTATAAAAACCTTTCCGGCACAATTAACAACAACCACAACGACATAAATACCACAACTAACAACAACAACAAAAAAAGCAATACAATACCGACCTGCTCTGAGTACCCTGTACTGAGGCTGACCAAACTTATCCCACATGGATACAACGATGGATGCGATACCAAGTACCAGAATGCAAACGAGGTACACGACCTTTGGTGAATTGTGGCAGTAGAAGCAGTAGTAGAGCCAGGGCACGAACGAACCAATGATTAACAGGGCTATGCCACAGTAGTCAAGCCTTTCAGTGGAAGACAGTTTAAAAATTATTAATAACAATGATTACGAAATTGTGTTCAGGTATTAGTGAAATTAAACATAGTGTAAAAAAATAAACATCAATATAAAACTAAACAAAATCACATTGAACTAACTTGCTGAAGAGTCTTCCAACATGTTCAGAATGGCAACAGAGGCAGTGGAAGAGCCAGGAGAAGCACATGCAGAGGATGGCCCCGGCAAAAAATGCGGAAAACACCAACTTCTTTTCCCACATCACCTCAACAGAGGGTCGGGTTAGGAAGTAAAATGTGAGCACGATGAAGAAGATACAGCCTGGTTTGTTTTCAGTGGTGTGGTATGGATGAGATGCAAAAACAATGATGATGACCATGTGATGAAGATGTTCATTAGAAATTATAAAAAAATTATTTAAGTAAATTGGTGAAGAAAGCAGAATGGAACAAACCAATGAGATGAGTCCAAATGTTACCAGTCTCAGTGTGGATACGAAACATGGACTTGAAGCAAGCCCAGAATGAATACAAAGGTGGTCTGTGACCTTTGACGAGGTAGTCGTTGTCTCTCAACCACTTAGGCAGGTGGCTGTGGTGTATGACCTCCTTGCCTGCTTCCCACGTGTGACGCAACCAATCCTCCGTTCGATTCTTTATCTTAACAAAAAACGAACCCCATATTTTGTGAGCTATTTCTTCTGCTCTTTCAACTGGCATATCTAATGATGGAATAAATACAAGCAAATATCAACTGCTTCAAAATGAAAACAATCTTAATGGATCAATTTCGAAACTTTTATTTATTGAAGCATATTTAGTCTTGGTTATCATCATTATTGTGGTGTATGTTTTTAAATTTACTAGATTACAGATTACAAATACAGAAGCAGCAAGAACATCCCCTCACCTGGAACAGCTTCCCAGAGATGTTTGGCGAATTCCTCAGCTTTATCGTAAGCCATTGATGGACCACTGTGCCAACAATTTTTGGCTATCTCACGAGCCTTGTCATAGCTCAATCCAGGAACTGTCTTCCATAAATATTTTGCAAAATCTTCCGCTAGATCAATGGCTTTGCCAGGAAATGACAGCAAGTCCATGCTCTGCGAGTCAAAACCACAGTGCTTGTGAAGTAACTCTTGAATCGTTGCCTGTGTATGTGGGGCATTATTTTGAATTATTTTAAATAAACTAAAATTGTTTAACCATAAAAAAGTAACATAAGTTACATTAAAAAAAATTTTTTCTCTTAATGGATTACCACAGCAATAAAATTAATTGACATATGATGTAAATGATACAAAATCAACAAATGACGCTTTTTTTGATAAAATACTCACACAAAAAACCAGAGAAAAAATCTAACATCATAATTTCCACAGTCAATATCATTAGCCACATCAGTAGCAGCAACAGCAGCAGCATCAGCTCCAGCATCTTGTTGATACAGGTGATCACCACCAATGGAATGATCCAGCTTCCCATCAGTCACTCTGTGCCTCAGCTCCATGTGATCAACGTCATTATTCAAAGATGATTTGTCTTTCCTCATCTTTGAGTCTTTTTCATCTGTTATGGTCACAGTCATGTTTCTTGTTTATAAATGCTATAAATCTCAAATAACATTCAGATGAGTAACTAATATAATAAAAATGATATTTATATGGAAAATAATGCAATCTGCTCTTATGAATTTCAATATTTATAGTAAGTATTCACAACCTATGTGATATATAACACATATAACAAATGCATATACATTTAAGTAATTAATATGCCTATGTGTGTGCGCGCGCGCGCGCGCGTGTGTGTAGATATAGCACATGAATGCTGGATGATCAAATGAAAGATTTGTATAACACTTATGACACATAACTGCATTATTTAACAAAGCAAGTACTAAACACAGGTTCATTATTAAAAAATGTAAAGTCTTCAATATCTTTTTCAAGTCAGGTGATTTAAGAAGTAATTTAATTAACCATGCTAAAATGAAGACTACAAATTAATATTAACTTCATTTAACTTGATTAGCATTTTTAAGCACTTTGTGCATTCAAATTGACATTACATTTTTAAAATGAATTCATAACTAAATAATAGGGTACAGTGTTAAAGTTTAATGAGGAAAAAATATTAATTATTACTCTTTAGTATCTTGTAATTTGAACAGTTCATAACAGGTTTTAATTTAATAACATATATGACATGTTACATAATATATATATATATATATATATATATATATATATATATATATATATATATATATATGTACACATACAACACATTGTCCTTGTATATGTATATATATATATATATATATATATATATATATATATATATATATATATATATATACATACATATAAACACAGGATATTTGGGTTCAGACTGTCATATATACAGTTATTAAGAAATATCACTGCATTTTTCATATTATTAAGTTTGTAACTAAGTTTTGAAACTTAGATACAAACTCAACAATGCGGAATTATTTCTTAATAAATATAAAGTAAACGCACGAGAATGAATTGGAAAACTGTAAAATTATTCTAACTTTAATAAAATAAATAATGACCACAAGAATTTGGTTAGAAATATTGAGAAATGTAATAAAAAACATATCTAATGCTAGAAATTCAGAAGATTTCTTTTATATGTATATATATAATATATATATATATGAATATGAATATATATATTTATATACACTACTATAATCATCTTAGATTATTAACAGAAATGTATACAAGAATAAACTTTGTCAAATAAAGTACAAAGTTGTTGATCAATTTTAAGTTATTTATCATATTTTGATTTAATTCTTTTTTATATGAAATTTTTTAATTAATAGTGAAATAATAGAAACTTTAAATTTTTATTTTATTGATGAAAACATCACCTGGACTTATGGTGTAGTAATTTAATATCATTTTATTTACTGCCATTTGCTAAGTTTGCAGTGTATTTATCATCACATCACTTATTATATTACTGATTACTCATTCATATGATGATTTCAAATTTTAACTACACTACCATGTCTCTATAATATAATAATACTATACGAACGTTATTTATACTAGTATAACTATATTTACACAAGTTATGTCAAGCTTTACTTACTTCACTAATTTATTTTACTTTTTACTATAATAATCAATGTATTAATAACTTTTATTTTTATTACTAAAATTTAACAAAATAGAACAAAACAAAATACAGATCAGTGCAGTAAAAAAATTGTGATAAATAAAACAAAGCAAGAACTAAACAACCAGCAAACAACAAACATCACATAATAAATTATTCATACAATAAGAAGGTTAGGGTTAGGTAATGATTTGTTTTTATAGGTTACATTTCTGTTGTAAACAAACAGCTGAAAAATAAATGTCAGTGTCAATTCAAACTACAAGCAGAACAAAACAAAATCGAAAAAAATAATCAAATAAATGAAATTACTAACCACATTAAAAGAAGAATTTAATTAATAAAATTATTATAATTCGGCGAATTTCCTCTACTTTAACTTTCGAGTTAAATTAAATTAAAAGATGACCAAAAAGAAACGTCATTACAGCCAGCGATCGTAAACGAGTTTATAAAAAAAACGACTTATATTGTTTCTACGGAAGCTCAGACTTCAGTGTAAAATCAAATTAAAAATTCATCTTTTAATCTGGAGAAACTATGTATTAAATTTTAATTAATTTTATATTTAATTTATTTTAATTTTTTAGTAAACTTGTTTTGCTTGTGTTTCTGTTTTAAAGATTATAATTTGAAAAAAAATAATTTAAGATATGCAAAATGAAGCGCTTGAAATAATAATATTTTGCCCAGGTGTTGTCTGATAGTTTGTACTAAGTTAACTTTTCATTTTTTTACTGAAATATTTTTTCGTGACTGACTTTAAAAGGCTTGTATGGTTTTTTCCCATTTTGGTTTTAGTAAATGCATTTTTGGAATTAATTGAATTGAGAGTTTTGTTAATTTTCAATTGTTATTTTTGATCGCTAACAAAAAAAAAATGTCGGGCGAAGAACTTGATTTCGAGAGAGATGTTGGTTCACCGGTGGACAATCGTTCATTTTCCCTGATGAATAAAATATCGGAGAACCCGGTCACGTTTGATGAGAAATCCTTGAAGTTTGTCAACCTGCCGAAGGAATGGCAGGATTTATTGGAGGTTTCTAAAATAACGTTAGTTGAATTAAAAACAATTTTTCTTAATAATAACATTAATTTAATGATTAAATTTAATCTTTAATCTTTAAATTTTAATCTTTCCTCCTAATTTTGATAATTAATAACTTAAATAAAATTTAACTTAAATTATTTAAGTTATTAAGTCTTAAATAAATATATTAAAATTTAATATATTTAATAATTTAAAATATAAATAAATATTGTCTTAACATTTCAATTTTTAAAAAATGGAGACAGCAAAGACAGCATAAAAACAAAATTTTATGATGAGTTTATATTTTATACTGAAAACTCTATTGATGTTCAAAAATTATTGGTTTATCAGAACTTTATTTATTATATTTTTCCATTAATCTATTTCAGAAAAGGCTTCTATTTTTTTTCATTGATATTTTCATATCTTTCTTTAATATATCTTTTGAAAATTTTATATAACAGACAATAACATTTTATAATTATATAACATTAATTTATAACATTAAAAATTGAAATGTTAAGACAGTGTTTATTTATATTTTAAATTAAATAAATATATTAAATTTTAATATATTTATTTAAGACTTAGAATAAAGTAAGGAAACTTGAATATTAAAAAAAAAATCTTTTTTCACTTAGTCCTTCAGAGTGTTCTAAAGATCCGAAAGCAATCATTAATGCTTTGTTATTCTTGGAGAAAAATAATTTGAAATCAGAAAAATTCATCGAAGTTGAAGAGGATTTTGATCAGATAGATGGTGACGAGGTTGGATAATTTTATTTTTCACTTATAATTGATTTGTATAAATATTCATTAAAAGAAACTTCTAATTTTTTAATGAAAATATTTGGGTTCTACAAAATCTCTTCATAGGTAACGGTCGTCCATTTCATATTGAAAAAAAATATGTTGACTAAATATAAGTCTTTATAATTTTTTCTATTTTTGAAAGATTTGTTATACTAATTTGAACTTATTAATGGTTTAATTGATTCAGAGCGATAATGTTGATTTGGTGGTTGGAAGAAAGGTTAAAAAGTATTTATCAACTATGGATTTCATCAAAGATATCCGTTAGTAACTTTTTTATAAAAATTATTTATACTCAATTCATATATTTTTGTGTTTATCTAATCTTTAAATCATTTCTCATTGATATTAGATTTTACTTTTTTAATGATACTTTCTGAATTTGTTTCTTTAGTGATGTGTTATAAAGTATTTGGACATTTTTTTAATTTCACGTTATTTATTCCATTTTATTTAATACCCTACATTTATCACCAATTTTTATGATTATTTTTCAATTAAGCCATTTTAGTTGCCATTTATGTAGAATCATTTATTTCTTCACAGAAAAATATTTGTCAAAAGATGACCCGAAGTTGAAGTATCGTTTGTTCGATGTAGTTGGCCAGGGGTT
The DNA here is from genome assembly GCF_000326865.2 of Helobdella robusta. Classification (NCBI taxonomy): domain Eukaryota; kingdom Metazoa; phylum Annelida; class Clitellata; order Rhynchobdellida; family Glossiphoniidae; genus Helobdella; species Helobdella robusta. The sequence continues at coordinate 912,744 of NW_008704902.1, forward strand.
AGTTTTTCTTTTTCATTAACTCAAATAATTAAACTTAAATATATATAAATATATCAATAAAATAATTTAATAAATTAAACCATTAGTCCTGCCTTAATTTCCAAAGAATGTTCATGTTGCCATTGTTATTTATAAGTAGTACATTGAATTGAATAGATTTTAACGAAATAATGATACAAATTAATTAACACATGTTAAATGAAAAGAATCAGCAACTTACCACCTACCCACCCATGCAACAAACAGAGCAACAGCAACTGTGCACTACGCCGTGAACAACGTGACACGAAAGGATGTGGCTGTCAAAGAGATGCCACTGAACAAGTTGCAGAGGAAGGACCTCGTGTACGATGAGATCGAGATGATGCTCAAGATCAAACATGACAATATCGTCAATTATGTCGAAAGTTTTCTAATTGATAATAATTCAAAGTCAGTTTTTTAATTTTAAAAGTTGTGATACACATTTTGCTCTCAATCCATTAAGTTCAATGAAAAAACTTTTTATTTTCTGCAAGCAACATTTTTAAGATTAAATATTATTGTTAAATGTCAAATTTTTTGTTAACTTATATTTTTATAAAGCAAATTATAAAGCAAGCTTCGCAAAATAAGTGGTGTTATAATTGTTGTGTTGAAATTTGGTCGGCTTAAATATTTTATTCAAGCACGCACAAACAACAAGCCAACAACCAACAAACAAACTAACAACATTCAGACTGTGGATAGTGATGGAGTTTTTGAATGGAGGTACGTTAGGAATGGTTGCCTACTACACAAGGATGTACGAATATCAAATATCTCACGTCACCTGGAAGGTCCTTGAGGCTCTGTCATACCTACACAGTCAGAACATTATTCACAGGCTGGTTGATTGTGGTCATTTAGATACTTGATTTTTCTTATTGTGAATTTTAGTGATTATATATGGTTCTTCATTACTAATATCATAATATTAGTGCATTCATTGTACAACAAACCATTCAAATGTAAAACAATACAGAGACATCAAAAGTGATAATGTACTGTTGGGTTTGAATGGCAGTGTCAAACTGACAGACTTTGGTTTCTGTGCCAAACTTTTGAATGCAAGCGACGCAAGGAACTCTTTCGTTGGCACCATGTACTGGATGGCACCAGAGGTTATCAAAGAGTAAGTAGGTCTGCTCTTTTGTTGTATACATGCCTGCCAACATCATTAAAAAAAGGCAAACTTGCAATGCACCGCACCACGTTTTTTTGGATATTACAAGTTTTTTTTTGGATATTACAAGTTTTTTTTTGGATATTACAAGTTTTTTTTTTGGATATTACAAGTTTTTTTTTGTTCATTAGGCTTATTTTACAATTTTAAATGTGGCTTTTATTATGGTTTGAAAATGACATGCATGCAACTTGAAAATTTCTCGAGTTCTGAAACATGATGTGTTTGTTCATAGGTTATAGATTGTAATCTTTTCCTAATTTTCATTACTTTATTACGTCGTTGAAACATTATTTTGTTTTCTCTGGTTTTCATCTCTCGACTTCTTTTCCAACTTTTTTTACTACATCTCAATTTTTCCATGTCTTAAGATTGATCTCTTGATTATGATAATTATAAAGATCAAATCTTGCCCGCCCACAGACAGAACTACAACGTCAAGATTGACATCTGGTCGTTGGGGATAATGGTCATCGAGATGATAGACGGAGTGCCACCATATTTAGGCGAGTCCCAGATTAGGACTATCTATCTCATCTCCACAAGAAGCAAACCACCCGTCAAAGATTCTGCCAGATTTACAAAAGAGGCCAACCACTTTTTAGATCAATGCGTGCAATACGATCCAGCGAGAAGAGTCGCAGCCAAGAAACTGTTGGAGCATGATTTCATTGTCAAGTACAAGGACGCTCCTTTTGAAATCAGGGAGTCAATCCTCTTTGCCAGGGCCAAACATGAGCAGTCGACACGTTAATTTCAATTAATATTCTCTTGTCGACTGTATGTTAGCAATTTGTGATTGAGATTAGTTTATTCTTTAAATTGTATGGATTTTATTTATTATTTTATTTTTTTACTGATTACTTGTCAATGCGCTAACAGATTAGCTTGTTTTTACATTCAGTACTTTTTCCATTTTGTTCATGTTTACTTAATTTTTCAACAAATTTGACTAGTAAATGTAATGAATGATTCAACGTGCATAGATTTTTTCTTTTATTACGTCCTACCTCGGGAAACCGGGTCTCTGGACGCAAAACGAAGATTGATTGATTTTTTCCTTTACTATGTTTTACATGATTATCGAAAAATAAGGTTTAAATTATTTTTGTTTGATTTAATTTTGTTTAATTGTAACTACTTTGTTGCTCCAGCTTAATTTAATGTTAATAATTTTGTTGATATTTATATCTATCTGATGATAATTTTCTTACATTAACAGTGTGCTTGCTTATTTATGCTTGTGTTAATCGGTTTATACAATGCTAATCATTTAGTGCTAATGTTTAAGTTTTTTTTATATGTCATGATTCTTTTTTTAAGATTGCGGTTCCAAAATTGTTATCCTTGAGAACTATTTCTCGTTTATTTACTATATCCGTTTTTATTTTTATAGTTACTTATTTTTAAGAATTGATATTTCAAGCATCGTCAGTTACATGTGTGCGTTTTTTGTAACAATTTTAAATTTCAATACTGTATCACCCATGTTTACCATTGAGTTATTTCTTGTCAGTGGTATTTCTATAAGAAATTCTTTTAAATGCACCATAATTATAAAAACGTTTAAATAAAATATTTATAATAAATATGATAAAATAAATTATATTTATCTATATTTTCGTCATTGCAACTTATCATGCACAGAGGTCTCGTAGCAATGTGTGTTCGGCATAACATGATTTTTTTTCTTTGTTATTTTTTATTACCTTTCTGATTTTTTTCAACTTTTTATTTTATAAATAAAAGATTCAAGCTACTATTATTATAATTGCTTGTGAATTTTATATCGTGTTTTCAGGTTATTTTGTTAGCACGATCTATTTAAATAATACAAAAAGTTGTTTGAACAATTTTGTAAAAACTCAAAAACATGCAATTGTGCTGTTGAATTGAACATTGTTTCATTGAAAACAATGTGAACAGCTTGCACAAAATCACGCAGAATAAAGAATAATTGCTTTACTATATGAAAAATCCAAGTAGTTCAATATTATCACTATGCTGTTTGATGTAGATTTGTACTTATCGTGCAAATTTGAAAACTTCATTCTTTTAAAGGCACGAGCAGTTGAACAAATAGGCTTGGTCTGAAATCTTCTTGTCGCGTATAAAACCATTCTAAAACAAAAAACGAGCATATAGAAGTAATTATAATGCGATTATAATTAAATGTTCAATTATATTTTATTATTATAATCGGCGTTCCACATTCAATGTTTACGATCTTACATCAATCTTTTTTTATTTCACATGTTTTGATTTGAAAACTATTCCCGATTAATAAATTAAAATTTCATATTAGGGCTCAGCTAAATGGCGGTTAGAAAATCATTTTGGGTTGATTTTGATTAAGGAAATATTGCTGCTCACTTTTTATTTTGATTCGTTTTTATCGTATCTATAAATTAAATTTTATCTGGCGTCACTCACTGGTTCATGACTTCATGTTCATGTTGTGTTTCATGTTTTGTTTTGTGTTTCATGTTGTGTTTCATCTTTTCATGTTTTCGTCTGGTGTTTAATTTAATTTTAATAGTTAGTCACTGTACGAACTGTTGCTAGTTATTTAGGCGATAAAAGCATTGTGAAATAAATTGGACATATAATATACAAAATATATAATAAATTAAATATTAATTTAATTAAATTAAAAATTTTGAATAAATTAAATTATTAATGCCTTTAATGGTAAAAATTTTTTACTATTTTTATTTAATTTTTTACTATAAAAAGAGTTTAAAAAATTATTATAATCATCAGACTTTAAAATATTTATTTATATATTTAATATATTATATTATATTATAATTATATGACACAATAACGAATAACAACGGAATATTATAATTATAAAAATATAGATTATATAATTTAGTCTTTTGAATTTTTAATAGAGGCCCCCTTTAGCCTACAAAGCTATCTTCAATTATATTTTAAAATTTATTTTTAAAATATCAAATTAGCATTTCATTTTAATGTGGCTTACAGGATAATAAATAACTTATCTTTGATTGAATGCTTTGAATAAATTTTACAAAAATGTTATAAAACCTTCTACTAATGATATAAATAATGATTGAGATTTTTTATTTCAACGTTTTCTTTAAATTAGGATATTCAAAAGCATTCAGTACACACACTTGTGTTTAGGTCATTAAAGAGGAGTCATGATATGTTTCTGTCAGAACAGTTGGCACCACTACCGAAGGAGGAAAGATTGTAAGGAGTTGTTATTTTTGTTTTCTTTGCTTCCATTTTCTGTATTTTTTTTGTTTGTCTTTGTTTTGTTTTGTTTATTTTACATTATTTTTGTTATTTGAAAATATTATAATTTTTATTTTTTCAGAAATAAATTCATTCTTGCTTATAAGACAAAAGACAGTCACAAAAATATTACAGCAAGTTAGTTTGAAAGTTTTTGATGCTGTGGTAAAATTTTGTTAAAAAAAATTTCTTTTAGTAGTTTATGTAACAGTTACTCTCTGGCAGTCTGATTGTTAATAATTGTGATTGTGTGTGCCCAAAATGTAATGATTTATACATTTTCACATCTTGAAAATTCAACGCAGAGAAAGACGATGTCCCGAACAATGTTGAGTGAGTTATCTTTTTTTTTCAGTTTTAACTTAGCATATAATTTATAATTTTGTTGTTAAAACTTATGTGAACGAATGTTTTACAATGAATGTAAGTTACATGAAAAATGTTATTTGTTTGAAATGCTGTCTTTCAGGACTGTAAATAGCTTTACTATATTTAACGTAGTTCACAAACATTTAAACGTGCAATTTCAACTGTTGATATATGGCGGATGTGGATACATAAAATATAGGATAGCTTAGACTTTTAAACTTTCTTCAATTTAAATATATTTTTTTCAAAGTTTAACTGTGCATAATCAAGCTGCACCTGCAATGTTTGGCAACCGAGCTTTAATCAGTATTGGTGATCAGAACATAATTGTCCCGAAGAAAGCTCCCACCATGCCCAAACCTACCTGGCATGCTCCTTGGAAACTATACAGGGTTTCTACCATTTTGTTTTGCTGCACAATTAAAAATTTGTTTTTAACTTTTTTATTATTTATTTTAAAATTCACTATGTTAAATTTAGTAGCAATTCTTAACTTCTTCTTTATATAATATAATAATCTTTATGTATTTTATACTTTTGTGCATGTATTTTGTGACTTAATTTTTTACTTTTATTATTTTCATTTCCACTTCTTTTAATTTCTTCTATCTTCTAACTCGAACAAACTCTGTATTATGAAATAAAAATTCTCTCAGAATTAATTTAAAATGTTGCAGGTGATAAGCGGACACGGGGGGTGGGTGAGGTGTGTTGATGTCGAGCCAGGCAATGAGTGGTTCGTCACTGGGTCAGCTGATCGTATCATCAAGGTTCTTCTTGCTTTTTTTTCCAGATTTGTTATATTGTTTTCAATCTTAATGGCTGGAGTAATTTGTGAGAAGCTGATGGGATTAAATTGATTGTTGCTTCATCAATTAGATTTATATTTGTTTCATCTATCTTGACTTTTGCAGCTGCTAATCTAACAGAGGTTCTATTAATCATAAATGTAATTTGACAAATATCATCACATCAAAATTTTTAAACTTTTAAAATCTTACCTAGATTTGGGACTTAGCGAAGGGCACGTTGAAGTTATCGCTAACTGGGCACATAAGTACGGTCCGTGGTGTCATGGTAGGGAAAAACCAACCATATTTGTTCTCGTGTGGAGAGGATAAACAGGTTAAGTGCTGGGATCTGGAATATAACAAGGTGAGCATCACTTAGAGATTTTTTTCCCCCAATAAACAAGACAATTATTTAATTTTTATTATTTTTTCGGTTTAAATTGTAATTAAATATAAAAATTGAACTCAGGTTATTCGACACTACCACGGCCACCTCAGTGCCGTATACGGGCTGGACTTGCATCCGACCATCGACGTGCTGGTCACCTGTGGCAGGGATGCCACTGCCAGGGTTTGCCAATTTGTTCAATTTATAAATAGCTGCTGTTGATTTCTACACATTTAAATTTACCTGTTGTCACTTCTAGTTTCAATTTTGTTGCTGTTCGGTTTTAATAGTTTTTTTTTCAAACTGTCAAATTGTTAATATTATTGTTTATTTTTTTTTTTGGTAACAAATAAAATAAAATTAGTTTTAAATTGTGGTTTCTTAATAAATCATCTCTCGGTGCATTTTTCAGGTGTGGGACATGAGGACGAAGGCACAAATCCACTGCCTTTCTGGTCATACCAATACTGTCTCACAAGTCAAATGTCAGGCTTCTGAACCTCAGGTGTGAAAATTATATAGCACTGCAGCACACACAAATACACACACACACACACGCGCGCGCGCATGCAGACACCACAAGTGTATGAAATTTTTACTACTCACCCACACACACACATACATGAAATTTTGATAAATGTGCAATGTATAAAATGAAAATTATGCTTTACCTTCATATATTTTCATTGAGTATCGTTGCCACTTTGTTAAATTTGCATTAAAGTTTAATGCTTTCTAAGTTTGGCTTACTTACTGTACTGGTTGGTTGGTTACATGATTGGTTACTTCTTACCTGCAGGTAATCACATGCTCGAACGACTCAACGATAAGGTACTGGGACCTGGTGGCCGGCCGATCCATCGTAACGTTAACCAACCACAAGAAGAGTGTCAGAGCCATTGCTATCCATCCGACGTTGTGAGTTCTATTAAACTGACGGTCGCCATTTGAAATAAATTTGTGTTTATTGTCGAAATTATTTTTTTTTTAAATTCATTTGAAAAATTTAATAGAAACAATTTATTTAAAATCTTTTAAAAATAAAATTAGAAATATGATGGCTTCCGGATCGCCGGACAACTTGAAACAATGGAGGTTCCCCGAGGGTAACTTCGTTCAGAACGTCTCAGGCCACAATGCCATCATCAACTGTCTGGCCATCAATAGAGATAATGTGATGGTTTCCGGAGGTACACTCATTCATTCATTCTTTCACACTTTTGCTCTATTCATTAATTCATTCAACCATTCATTCATTCATTTATTTTCCATGAATTAATACTTTTATTTTTGCTTTATACTATATTTACCAAAATTTTTTTTTTGTATTCTAAAAGTTTTTTTCGTTTCATGGCGAGTTGTAATATTTTTTTTATTTTATAAATTTATTTCTTCCAGGTGACAACGGTTCCATGTATTTCTGGGATTGGAAGTCAGCGTACAACTTTCAAAAGTATCAAACCGCCATTCAGCCTGGCTCGATAGACTCGGAGGCAGGCATCTTTGCCATGACCTTCGACAAGAGCGAAAGCAGGCTGATAACGTGCGAAGCTGACAAAACAATTAAGATATACAAGGAGGATGAAACAGCCGTTAGGACTTCCACAATTTTTTTCTTACGTGATTGTTTGCTTGCATAATCCAACATTTGCCATTGATTTTTTTTTATTTTCAGTTGAATCTTTTCTTCGTTGTAAATTCTTTTCTTTTTATTAATTTCATATTAACAGTCTTCATTAATTGTTTTAATTTTATCCAGTCCGAAGAAACCCATCCTCTCAATTGGAAGCCCGAGATCATCAAACGGAAATATTAATTTTTTTAAATTTTATTCTATGAAATTGTTTCAATTGGATAGTGTCTTTTATGAATGAAAAAATTAATTATTAAGTTAATTAATTAATCAATTATTAAATAAAACAATATTTTTTGATTGTGATAATAAAACTTTTCAAGCCAACAAGGAAAAATTTGCATGTGATTTGATACTCGATTCTTGGCCAACTTTTAAAACCGTTCATACGATCTTAAAATGTCCTCGATGACCGTTTTATCATTCCGCATTTCATTTCAATTAGTTCAAAACAACCGTCTAATGTCCTCGATGACCGTTTTATCATTCCGCATTTCATTTCAATTAGTTCAAAACAACCGTCTACCTTTAACAGCAAAAGCTACCTATTACATAATCATGCACAAAAATGTTCTCATTTTGCATTTACAACGGATTTCCGGTCAACTGCAAATTGGTATATCTGGAATGCAAAATAGCGACAACACATTGAATACCGTAAAATAGTCAGTTTGCCGAGGTTTTGTCATCGGAAAGATTTTCAAAGTATTTTTAAAATCATTAAAACGCACACTATTTATACAATTCATGCTGTCATAATTTTCTTACGTGAGCAAAATATGATTCAAACTCACTAAACAATACACCACCTAACAAGCAGGTTCGTTATCAGGGACGTCATTTCAGATTTTGGTTGGGGGTGGCGAACTTATGTGGTCTATGACTTAGCATGTAACATTATATATATATATATATATATATATATAAATAAAGATCACGGCGTTTCTTACAGTACTCAATCTATATGATAGTTTCTCGATTTTTCGAATAATTCTCCGATCTACTAAACTTAACTTGTTAATGCTATTAACAAAATTCCTATTTACAGAAGATGTCATTATCTACATGTATGCATATAGTACTATTTCCACTACCTAGTCTCGTCAGTGCAACATTATAATAAATTATACATTTTTAAAGTTTTTAAAATTTCAAAATTTTTAATGTTTTAAAATTACTAAATTATGTATCTTATATATATCCTTTTTTACAAAGAATTTAAAATTAACACTTTTATAATTTAATACAGAACATGAATTATTGTCGGAGCAAATGAAATAAATTGTATAGCGCTTGACATTTAAAAATTCAAAAAGCACAATATTTTGTATATATAATTATAATAAATTATATAATTTTATATAATTATTTTATAGTGTTTGCAATTTTGTCATAATTTTGTACAGCAAAAATTTAGAATTTTGATTCCCCCCCTGCCTCCCCCCAAATGACGCCTCTGGTTACACTTATTCCTGTACAGACACGCGCCAGTTACAAATTTTTCACGATGCCAAACGAAAGAACGACGTACTGGCACAGTGAAGTCGAAGTAAATACAATGAAAAAGTGAATATGCGCGCGTGCTTAATTAATAATTTTTTTAAATCGATTTTTTAAATTTTTAATATCGCATATTTATGCGTTTGTTTTTTGGTTATCCGCTGACGTACAGCACAGAAACTCCAGTCCTGCTTCTTTAAATGTGCTTCCAAGCAAGCAAGCAAACAACATCGTGATCCCACGCGGGCAGGCACACCTGTTTTTTGACTTATTACCAATGCTTTAATAGTATAACGACGGATTTAACCGGATGTTCAAAACAAAATTTGCTTGGAAAGAAAAAAATGAAGTACACTAAAACCAAAGTAACCGTTTGCGTGATCGTAATAATCAACTAATTTTACCAATCCGATTTAGCATTAATCACCAGGCTGTTATAATTTGCATTCACCCACGGTGGTGGTATCGTTGAAAATGTTTGCCGTTTTGAAACTCTGCTTAAATGCATTTTTAATCATTTGCGCGCATTGTGCACTCACATTTTTCGAGTCGTGGTTTCCGTCACTCAGCTTCAACACGCGCGTCTAAAGGTGGAAAGGGCGGCTGGTGAAGCGCAGAAAGCGTCCACTAATTTTGGATTTTAATGAGAATGCTGGAGACATATCATTTGACGCGTTCCTTCCTGTTCTCGATGTCATTATCGTTATTTGTAATTGTTTCCAATATTTTCATATCGTATTCTTTCTAGGTGTCAAATTATTTCATATTGTAATAGTCTGCCAAGTGCACAAACAATTTATTTCATTCATTGAGGAACAATTAAAATTAAAATAAATTACTTATGTTATATTGAAAATAAAAATCATAACTAAGGTTATATCAAAGATGAAAATCATAGCTACGAATATGAATTGTATTATGGCTACAAATCTCAATTACAAGCAACAACAATTACAAACATTCCATTCATTCCATGCCAGAACAACAAACAAAATGCAAACAATTAAAAATTTAAAATCAAGCAAACAAAAAGAAACAATTTGTTGTTAGCCACCGCTGTTAAAACCGTTGAAGCCGTCTACTCATGATACGGAGCCAACGAATGAGACACAGACATGAGTCGGATGGTTTCAACTGCATTAACATACGAAGTTCTGATCATAAATTGAAAAATATCAAACAGTTTAACGGTAAAACAAAACATAGTTATGATGGTTTCGTAAACCCCTTGCTGTTTAAACATTTTTGTTTTACCAACAAAGTGATTATGAAGCCGTAACTATTTTCAAGTAGCCTACCTACGACCACCGTTGATCTCCAAATCAAATTAAATAAAAAAACACTGAATGGATATAAAAGTTTGAAATGAAGAATGAAAATACTGATTGATTTCTAACATTTCAGTTAAAATCAGCAAAAACCATCACTCGTGATAAGGAGCCAACGTGATAGCACGAGCCGATGGTTTTGCAAACACAACTGCATCAAAAAAATGAAAGTAGTTCACGTAAAATGTTTGATGACATACAAAGGTTCCATATGTAATGTATGTAACGAATTATAAGAGTGGCCTGTTGAAGTTTGATCGAATAGTATGCGGCCAATTAGTGGATCTATCGTTATCGTATCGTATCGTATTTGAATGTTCCATTGATTTGATGGGGGATGTCTCTCCACATCTGATTTGTTAAGGATGACCCCTGCCCATCACAATTCGAAACATTCGATACTTCACTATCTTGCTGATGTATCCGCTACGTGGCCTCAAACTAAGTTGATCCTTGTTTCAATTCAATAAAAACGTGTAATATAACGTAACAAAACAAATTAAATTGATAAAGCAGAAAATAAATTAATCAAAACTTTAAAATAAATTAATTAACGAATGATATTTGACTTTGAAGATAGCAATGTATTATTTGATTTAAATGTATAGAAATGTAGTTGAAGTATAAAAATAAACAGAGATCACGTACAAGTCAACTTAACTTTAAAAGTTTGAAATAACGAAACGTCAAGATAGTGAGCACAACGAATTTAAATTTTAAATTACTACTGAGCAACTCGAGCAAATATTGCTAGAAATTCAAACACCACAATATTTACTAACATCATAAATATCATGGGACTCCTGTTTGTCCTTCAAATGGCTGATGAAATGATCTGGTCCTTCTCAACAATCATCACGTTGTTTTCAAGTTGTTGTTCGGGGTTGTTGTTGTCAAGTTGTTATAAGGGGTTGTTGTTGTTAAGTTGCTGTCCGGGGTTGTTGTCAAGTTGTTACCAAATTGTTGTTTGAGGTGCCAAAGATCGCAGGCAACCAGGCAGATTGGCAAAGCAAAGAATTATGAACGGACCCATCCGAACAATTTTCATTGTTCTGAGGCATCTTTACTTGCCGAGCCACCTGGTCACACGTTCGACCAATTCGAAACGAAACGGTACGAAATTCGATCAATTCGAAACGAAACGAAACGGTACGAAATTCAACACAGAAACACACAAACAAGCTAACAAGCCTTAAAAAGATTGTCACAAATAACGATCCAAAATTTTGAGAACCAAAGCAACCGAATGAAACTACAGTGAGTTCGTAAGCTTATAAACATCCCAATTCATTATTACTTAACCATACACACATGACAAAAATGAACATCGACGCACGCACATTCAATACAACTCTGTATGAGTACTTTTACATGTAGGTCCATAAGTTACACACATCGTTAACCAATAACATACTTTCCTGACAAATTAATCATGCTTCGGTTAAGATATTAGAAGGCGGAGCTAAGAAACGCCACCTATTTCGTTGTG
>NW_008704902.1:927212-967720 GCF_000326865.2 Helobdella robusta
TCGCCCTCGTATCACGTTTCAAATTCTGCCCAATCAAACTCGGCCACTAATTGCACTGAAATGATCAAATGTTGGCATTTTACATTCATCTTCATATCAAATTATGTTTCTCACATAAACAAACATGTCTCATTATCACCATTATCATTATTTTTATCAGTCACCATCTTCATCTCATCATTTATTATCATCGTCTCATTATTATTGTTCGTATGCATGTGATAAGGGCCATTAGCAAAATGTGATAATTTTTATCATATCCGTTATCATTGTCATCAGTTTTAGTATTTTTTATCATTTTCTAATCATTTTTCATTTTTATCATCATAAAAATTTTTTTATAAAGCGTCACAGTATTATCGTCGTCATCGTCGCCGTTGTCATTGCTATTCTAAGGTACCTGGATTTGTAGTGCAATAAACTTTGTCATCATCATCCAAGCCAAAAGTGTTATAATGAATTTCTAGTCGTTGTGTAGTCACTATCATCATCGTAACTACCACCATCATCGTAACCATCATCATCATCATCGTCATCGTCATAAAAATTTGATGATTTTTAAGTTTATGTTCTTTATAAATAAAATAATTATTATTTAGGATAGTAAATAAGTAGAAATAAAAATCTTGGACTTTTTTTTACAATGGAGTTTCAAGAAGTAATAATAATAACAACAACAACAACAACACCACCAAAAATAATAATAAAATAATAATAATAATAATGATAGTAATAATAAATTTAAGAAGAAAACTTGGAACACCAGCCAACAAAAACATTGAACAGCGCGAATTTATTGATAGTGGTTATGATGATGATGGTGATGATTTGATGCAATTATTGTAATCTGAATATATATTATATATATATATTATATATATATATATATATATATATATAACTTTTCTAATAATAATAATAAAAATAATAATAATATATAGCAACTCACAATGACAATTATACGTATTCAACGTCATTCTCGAGTTAATGGTCATTACGACAGTATTCAACATTCAATATTGTTTGGTTTGTAAGCTAACAAGTATGCATGCTAGCATATATAGGTACGCTACGATAACATCATTGACGATGATTAAACCTTCTATTTATTCACTTCCACAATCTTAAAAGAACAGTCATTATCATTCCATTTCATTTCAACTGCTGACATTAATTTATTCTCCTAATTACGATATGACGTCGATAGATTTTATGTTTATGAGAACCTTACTTTATTTTTATTACTTTAATTTCGAGAAAATTGAATTGAAAGAAAAAAGCGGAGGAAAAAGAAATTTCAACTTAATTCTCCTTCAAAAGTATAAATCTCGTTCCATGTGTGAACTGAGTTTTTTTAATATTTTTTTGAGTTGAAAGTTTTTCAATTGAAACCGCAAAAATAAAAATAATGTTTAAATTTTTAATCACGAGCTGTTTGTATTTTTGTATTTCATTCTTTGAAAAAAAATGGATGTAGAGTGTATTTTGGCAAATGATATTTTTATACTGGCGAATGTTGTTTAATTTTTTTTGGAACAATTTTACATATGAATTACATTTCTGTAAATTTTATTCTAAAAACTTATTTGTGGATGTAAGTGCACAATTGTCATGTTTGATACCTAGCAGTGTCCAATTAATACTTGTCAGGAAGGCACAATTTCGACGCATTTCTTAAAATTAAAACGAAATTTTACTAAACGCGTTATATCGACAATAAATTAAAATTTTGGTATTTTATGATTTACTTGCCACAGTGTTATAACCCATTGAATGTATGTTTAACCTTTCAGTCAAATTATTCTATTGAAATGTTTTTCTAAGAAAAAAAATCAAGTATGACATAACGATGAGGCCAGAGCACTGTATGCTTTCCATGATGTATGCTTTCCATGCTTCTGGAATGAAATTCCTGGTGTCTGACCATCTTCGAACAGCGCAGAACTAACAAACGACATACTTTTCGATTTATTGAGACCATGAACAACGGAGCAGCTATTCATATTTTCTGTTAAACTTTATATAAATCAATGTTTCCGCAACAACTAAATAAAAATGCTAAAAAATATCTTAAATAAGAGAAGTGCTTAAAATAAAAATTAAATTGGTAACACAAATTTAATCATTTGACGAGAAACATCATTTGGACACCATGTGAGCATGATGTAAATATTTTCCATACTTCGCTGATGGCATGGAATGGCATATAATCGTGTGGACATGTCGATTTTTATTATAAAAAACTTGTTTTTTTAAATTAATCATTCATCCATGTTGCATTTGCTATTCTGTAATTAAACAAATTTTTAGCAATTCTTCATTACACTTTTTGCAAGCATTTTATCAAATCAATTATTTATGCTTCGATGCTGTTGTTGAAACTAAAATTAACATATCTTTGATGGACTGGGGAAGCATGTTGTTTAACATTAATTGACATCTTTAATTTAACCAATCGACCACAATTAACTCAAATCATCATACAAAATTTTTTTTTCCTGACTTATCGCGAAAGTATTGTATTTAAAAAAACGTTTTTACAAGAATCTTATACACATACAAACCAACCACATGTTCACACATATGCAATAAACTACACAAATTTCCATAAAGCATCAACACACATATACACACACACAAACAAACAAACGAACAGACACACACAGTTGAACGCACATGCATACACATCAGATATACAAGGAGTGTATTACGGCACATATACATGGAGTAGAAAGGTATGCGATGGGCGATATATAAGTGGAAGCATGTTACTTCGCGAGGTTTGTCAGTTGGGAGAATGTTGAATGCAGAATGCTTTTGCTGAGTTTTTATTTCGAAGAAATTGTTTGCCGTGTAAACATGTGAACGTGAACACTCCTTGCGCGTTGATTGAACGTTCGAGAGAAAGAAAAGTAGCAAGAAAATATTGAAAAATATTATATGTATTTAATTTAATTTTTTGCTAATTGTATATACGTACGAAATAACGCTAGCGATTAAGCTGATAATATTATGTATTTATATTGTTAATAATAAAATAATAATGCACCCCTAATAAAATTAGTAACAGAAATAACACAAATAAAAAACAATTTTAGAGAGAGAAAGAGAGAGAGAGAGAGAGAGAGAGGAAAAAAGAAAGAGTTAGAAGGTGAGATAGAGCTAGATAAATTTTTTCGTATTTTAAAATTTTCGATTAAAAAATAATTAAGGAGATTGTTGATGCGTGCTGGTGCCCGCACTAAATACGACGCGACACAATGCAGCATGGAGGCTCGTGCAGTCACTTCAATGTCGTTCACCTCTCTTTCATTGGTCGGTCGACATTGCCTCATTACTCTCTCTATTAAAAATAATTTTCACTGATCAAAACACTTCTAACTTGTAGTAATACTATTTTTTTTGTAATTGTTTTGCTATTGGTAGTGATAAATAATAATGAAATAATGGAATTGTAATTTAAATGTTTGGATTGGTTTCATTTTATAACAAAAAAGTAATACAAATAAGAATGAAAAAGTAACGTTAAAAATGTTTAATTTTTTATTTACGTAATCATAATTGTCAATTTAAATAAATTGTAACCATTTTTTGAAATTGTAGAATTAATAAAATATTAAGAAATATTTTAAATACGTCACCGAATTGGAATTTGAAAAAATGAATATAAAATGATGTTAGCAGGCAAGCGGGCATTTTTTAATGTTAACTGGTTAATAATAATGTTTATTTAAAAAAATATTTTATAGATTTTCAAACTAAATTGTGCAACTCAGCAAAGATTGAAAATTTATTTGCAAATGACACCCAAACTATTTAAACATGACACCATTAAAACATTGTGGCATAAAATTTTTGAGAAACATTTAAATCCCTGATTAAATTGTTTGTAAGAGAGGTAACGATTGATAACATTCAAAAGAAAAGGTTAGTCGGGAAACTTTTTTTTTTATTATTAAATTTTTATTATCTAATATATAGTAAAAAAAATGAATGGCTGATTACTGTGCTTTGAATGGATGACTCAATTTATCTATCATAACAAATGTACCTACATAACGCATGCAAACCACGACTATGTCAGTATAATTCAAACTGTCTCGTAACTTTATCAACATTTTAAAATTCAAAATTCATCTGATTTGAAGAGTTGAATGACTTTAAAAAAAAACTTTATTGCCTTATTTGAAAAAGCAAATAAGAGAAGAATTTTTGTGTAAAATGTGTGGAACTGAGCGGACAAAGACAAAAAAAGCGGTAACGCATGCAAAATTAATCATAAAAGTTCATGCTGTTTGGAGGAATTATTAAATTCGTTGAAAGGAGATGGGCATTGTGTAATGAAAGATATGGAAAAATAGAATAAAAAATATGAAAGACAAAATAGAGATATGAAAAATATAATACAAATTTGAAAAATAGATAGATTGATGGTTGGGTAGCTGAAATGTCCTTTGTTCGCTAACGTAATATTTTTTTTAATGTTTGGAGGAAAAGATTGAATAAATAACCTAACGAAAAATGAATAAATAAATGAATGAATGGATGAAAAAATGAATGAATGAATAGATGAAAAAATGAATAAATAAACAAGCGAATAAATAATGAATAAATGAATGAATGAAAGAATGAATGAATGATCGTATAAACGAATAACGTTTATATCTGCGTACGAGTTTAATACAGAAGATGCTTGAATAGGCAGGCAGTTGAATGAATCAGAGTTATGAATAAGTAAGATTTTGCTGATAACGTGAAGATGATATAGATGATGAAGATATATAAAAATATACAAAAATAGATGAAGATATATAAAAATATATGAAAAATATTTTGAAGATATATAAAGGTATACAAGTATATCCGAAGATATATGAAGATACATGAAAATATATAAAGATAAATATGAAAATAAAAAAAGATACATGAAGAAATATGAAGAGACATGAAGATATATAAAAGTACATGATTATATATGATATATAAGGATATCAATGATGCTAATGATGAATATGATGACAACGATGATGACAACGGTTTGATGTAGGAGATGATGACACACAGGTGAACAACAAATTTTTTCTGCTCGAATCAAATTTTTCAATCATTTTGGCACAAATTTGAAGGATTCATTTGCATGCAGAGGAGCGTGATAGTTCATTTTTTTTAGCTACGCTTATATAGGCGTGGTATATTTTTATGATTGCTTTCATCATCGTCATCATTGTTATCATCACAGCAACATTCATCATCATCGTCGTCACCATCGTCGTTGTCATCATCATCATCATCATCTTCTTCATCATCATCATCTTCATTATCATCATACAATCTTTCTACATCATTAAGATATCGTCGCCGTCGTCATCATCATCAAAATCATCATCATCATTATCATCATTCTCAAGAATCACAACTGGATCTCGTCATCATCATCAAAATCATCATCATCATTATCATCATTCTCAAGAATCACAACTGGATCTCGTTATCATTATTACCTCATAATCACCATTGTCATTGTTACGTAATTATTATTATTATTGTTATTATTATTATTCTCTTAATCATCATTATCTTCAGTAGCAAACTTATCGATCATCTAGATTAGTTTCGTAACCATCCAACGTCCAACTCTCATTGCGGCAAACACAACTGAAGTAACTGAATAGCTAGTGAAAATTGACTGAACCAGTAAAATTACTTCTGCTTATAAAAATCGAGTACCGTAATTCAAAATAATTCTGTTTGGGATATTAGATTATTGAAGTGAATTCGTTTTGCTCATAATATGATAATACTGGAGTTGTGTTATACTGTAATGTTATATGTACTTTTGATTTTAGGTTTCTAAGTATTTGTAATTTTACTAATGTTACAAATGTTGCAGTAACTGTACTTGTGTAATTGAATAGAAGTATCAATAATTGTACTTATGATGCAATTACTATTATTCAACTACTACTACAACTGCTCTGCTGCAGAGTTAGTACTAAATAACATAAATTTTGTAGTAGTAGCAGTAGTATAAGTAGTAGTAGTAGTAGCAGCAGCAGTAGTAGTAGAAGCAGCAGTAGTAGTAGTAGTAGTAGTAGTAGTAGTAGTAGTAGTAGTATTAATAGTAATAATTATATTTAAATCTTGCTTGCCTTTGCGTCAACGCTTTTGCGATTTTCCAGAAGCAAAATGAATGCTGCTCGCTAATTAAACATGCTGAAACGCCGCTAGTCAGTCACACGGATGATGCATATACAATTATACATACATATGCTATCCAGGTTCGTTTCCATTCAATGGTATTGATATCATCACTGTGACGCGTGTGTACCACTATTACTGGTGCTACAGGTGCTGTTGCTACAACTACTTGTGCTGCTACTGCTGCTATTGTTATTACTACTACCTTCGTTATTATTACTGACCTTGTTACAATGCACTAGTTACTGTACTTGTTACTTTGTGTACTTGAGTACTTGTAATGCTGCTAATGTTACTAATAAAAAAGAAGAGTTGCAGAAGCTACTACTGCCGCTACTACAAGCACGATTACTGTTGTTAAGATTCCATTAGATTACTTTAATCAAGGTAAATTTACTACTTCCAAAATTTTTCCACCAATGTTGATTTTTGTGAATGATTTTGTTGGTCGTTTTCATCATTACAAATTATATCTCAACTAATTGGAAAAGAACAAACGAGCTTTTGTCATGGAAGCAAATTTATTTTAGTCATGCGGATGCGAAATCATTTCGTTGTTTTTTACAAGTATATTTTGTAATTTACATACAGCACTACCATCTATCTATCAATTAATTCATCAATCATCTGTGTTTATCCATTTATACATCTATTCATTCATTCGTTCCTTCCTTCATTCATTCATTTTTTTGCCCATCCATCCATCCATCCATCCGACCTTCCTAATGTTCCAACATTCATCAAATCATCTCTCTAGTTTATTCTGAACGATTTACATTAATAGCATCTATTATTTTACTTTTTTGCTTTGTTTTTTTATTTTTAGTTTATATCGGGGACATAATAATAATAATTATTATTATTATAATTTTTTTGAAATTAGAAATTAGCTGTAATTATCATTTTTACAATCGTTTAATATTCATAAAGCAATAAAATGTCAGACAAACTCAACTTTGGTATCAAACAAAACCGAACATCTTTCAATTTAACTGCCGAAAACAACAGAGCCATAATAACTCAAGTACTCAAACACACACACAAACACACACAAACACACACAAACAAACATATACTGATAGAAGCGTACCAACAGACACCAATACACAAACATATAAACAAAAAGACATATTTCTACGTGCATTTTTATATAAGCGTACAATTATTATTTGCACAGATGTACGCTGGCATCCTTCAGCAACCCATCGTCTCTCTTCTCTGGAAAATGTTTGTTTCCGCGCTATCAAGATTCACATTGCGCAATGAATCAAAAGAGAATGCTTGCACCGGCGTTAACACATTCGTTCACACACATATTCTCTCTCTCTCTCTCTCTCTCTCTCTCTTTCTCTCTTACACACAGACACACACATACAGAGTTTCACTCTCTCTTTTTCTCCTCTCTCTCTCTCTCTCTCTCTCTTTCTCTCACACACACACACATCACAACAAATATAAACTAAAAACCTATTCACATTTGCAGAGGAATAAACAAACATTCGATATAAGTTATGTGGAAGTATGCTAAATGAACCTAACCACAATGAATGATCATACGCACACAGAACCATACAGACTCACATACATAGAGACACAAAAACACACGCACACAAACATGCAGCTATACACGCAAATGCATGTGCGGGTCCTCTTTATTTGCTTGCAGAGTTTGCACACCTGCTATTAAGCTGAGTGTATCGCGGCACGTTCGCACGTGCAATCCTCAAATGCCTTTTTCAGAAAAAAGATCATTTGCTGCTATCGTCATCAAGGTCATTTTCATCATCATCATCATCATCTTCTTCATCATTATCATCACCATCATCATCCATTTTTCTTCTCCACCACTGCAATTACCACCAATATTACTTTCAACATCATCATCTCGACCTTTATCACGCTCATCTTAGTAACTCACATTATTATCTACGCTCTCTTACGAATAAAGGAACGAACGAACAAATGAATAAACGAATGAATGAATTAATGAGCGAATGAATGAATGAATGAATTAATTAATTAATTGAAAAAATATATAATTCTATTTAAAACAGAAAGATATTTTGTAATAACCAGCTTTTTTTTATAAATTTTGAAATAAAAATCCACACAATCTCACATTGTGTTTCTATGCTGCTCATTGTCATCTTCAACATTAATTGATGCTTACCTCGTTTCTACCTGTATTAACCTTTTACTGATGAGTGAATGAATGACATACTGAAAGAAAGAGAATGAATGAATAATTCAGTGAATGGACCAAATTAATGATTTAATGAATGAATAAATGAATTAATGAATAAGTGAATGATGAATAAAAAAATGAATGAATTTACTTTGACTGATATTTATTCTGAATGAAAAGGAAATAAAAATACGAACCCGTATTAACAATAATAAACAAATATAACCTATTTTATTCCTAATGTAAAAAAAAATAATTTTGCACACGTGATACTGAACCCCAAACAGAAAACACAAGGGCTAAAAATATTCACAACTATTTCAGTGGTCTTGCTCCGTTCGCCCTTTATTAATTTTTTATTATTATTTTTAATTAAATTTTTATTTAGTGTGTAGCCGACCATTTGTATACAAACTTCCTCCTCACGTGATTACAATTTTTTAGCATTTGCCGGCCATTGAATGAATTGCGATAGTAAAATTGTGTCTCTTTCTTTCTTCAGTATCTCTCTCGTTTCTTCTTTCTCACAACTACACAACACTCCTTCACTGATAAACACCCACACAAACAAGCCCGCCCACCCATGCACAACCCCACCACACACACACGCACACACACATACACAAACTTCCGCAAAGAAGTCCACCTACACGCACACACAAGCAAACAAATGCACACACGTGAACGAAAGTTTGAAAAGAAGTAGAACCGAATTGAACAAAACCAAAACCCAACTGACAGAAAAGGCCGTGCTACAAACTTGAAGAAATAAAAAAAATTTAGCAACTTCATTGTGATAATAATTCACCCAGTCAGGTGTTGCATCGACTCAAGAAGTTGTTAAAAATTTTGAAATTGAAACAAGTTTATGAGGTGGCCTTTGCTTCGGTGGTTGAATTTGTTAGTCGAGCATGTTTATTGCGTGGGTTAGATTAAGTAGATTAAGTAACATTGAAATTGCAATAATTTTTAATAATAATTAATACATAAGATAGTTAATAAATGAATGTTTGATCCCTACAGATTCAAACTTTTTTTATTGTTCTTTCCGTGTGCTGTTCAGGTGATAAACTTCATCGCTGCTGCTGCTGACTGATGATTTCATCAGCCTGTGCCAACAAAATACCACACCACACACACACACACACACACACACAAATCATGCTGCAGGTATTATTAATAATAAGGCTTGTAGATTATTAAATCAAGTAAGATACAAATATAATGAAAACCTATTGCAAACTAGAGATACATTTCACGTCAAAATGTCATAAATAAAAAAAATGGAAATTTTTTAATTGATTCATTGTATAAAGTTAAGTGGCTAAAGTTTATATTGTATAGTTGTGAATGACGATTCATTTGGTACATTTTGATGGTACATTGTGTAGGTACATGGTTTATGAATAGAACAACAATTAAATTTTTATGTTCGACAACATGTTTGTCGTTGTTGTGAAACTTTGTTATTGAAACGTTGAGTTGGTGCAAATGCTGCAAATGAGAAGTTTTCGTGTTTGAATGGCACTGAAGAATAAAAATCCCCCCCCCCTGCTCACGATCTCGCAACTATAATTAACTTTTAGTTGGGTTTCATTGTCCGGGAAAAAATAAATTATATTTTCAATTACAATTTTATAAATGAACAGAACACGCCAGAGTACTTACTATGCACACGCTCAGGCACGCACCCACAAGTACGCACACACGCACACACGCACACAAACATATATAGGTGTATACAGAGGTGGACATGGGTTGGGTTAACCCATGGGTTGGGTTGGGTTGGGTTGGGTCCAAATTTTTTAAAGTTGTGTGGGTTGGGTTGAAATTTTCAAATTTTATTATAAATAATTTATTTCTGTATTTTTTTTATTCTTAAACGAAATTTTAACTAGTTAATAATCGGTGTATTTTATATCGCTGTAATATCATTGTATCTTTGGTCTATCGTTTCCACTTTCTTTTTGTGATTATTGAGTTGAGCAAGAGTTAACTTTTTTCCGATCGAGAAAATTAGTTTTATTTACAAGTATGGCAGAATCAGAAGAAATTCAGCGTCATTTGAGAGGTTTGTGTGATTTAAATTTGCTAAGTTTGCGAAAGTAAAAAATCTAATAAATTTCACATTAACATTTTTACATTTTTTATGTTTTAATTCCTTTTTTAAAGATTTAATTGTTATTTTTCATAATTTCAAATCTCTTCAGTCTTTACAGTTACACTTTACAGACATCAGAATTTTTTCTCAATTGCTCATTTTACTTATTTACCTGATATTCATGTTTCATTTTCTTTCTTTTTTCTACCTAGAAATGGTTTTCTTTTTCAAATTTTAGTTGGGCGCTGTTGAAGTTTAGAAATCCCATTCATTAGATAAATTTAATTGATTGATTGAACATACTTAAGTATTTAAATATTTATTCTTTCCAGAAAAAACAGGGTGGTATATATTAAAAGCACCCACAAATTTAAAATCAGAAATCTGGCAGAAATTTCACATGGTTTTTCAAAAAAAGGAAAATGATGAAAGCGAAATTCCCGTGAATTACTATTGTGCTTGTATTAAGTGCAATAAGGTATATCAGTTTAAAGATTCATCAGGTAAAAACTTTGGCAAGAACATCAGCAAGGTAAAAATCAGCAAGAACATATTAAACATTGTGCTGTAGTCTTGCCAAAGTCACAGTTGAAAATCCAGCAATGCTTGAAACGAAAAATTCAACTGTCTCCTCAAGAATTAATGATGTTGAAGCATAGGCAGATCTTTTTCTGTGTTGATGGTTACCACTCATTCAAATCTGTTAAAAATAAAGGGCTTCTCAATTTGATGTAGAGCTGTGTTGAGTTAGGTGCCAAATATGGAAAGTTTGATGTTTCTGACGTTGTTGTGGGAAAATATTAGTAACATTTAATTTTTAATTAATTTTCATGTTATTTTATTACACTTGCGGTGTAATTACTTCACCAGTGTGTTTTATTACACATATGATCTTGTATTTTTGAATTCTGCTTTTTAAATATCATTTGTAAAAATTTGCCTGTTTGGTAAAATTGCGACTCGTGCAGATGGGTCGTGGGTTGGGTCGGGTCGGGTTGGGTTGAAAAGTTGCATTTTCAGGCGGGTTGGGTTGGGATGGGTTGAGTTAAGTGATGGGTTGGGTTGGGTCAGTAAAAATGGACCCATGTCCACCTCTGGGTGTATATCTCTCTCTTTCCCTTCTCTCTCTCTTTTTTTTCTTTCTTTCTTTCTTTCTCGCTCTTTTTCGTTCTTTCTGTCTCTAATATACATATATGGAAATGTACATATATTTGCACTTAATGAGCAAATATTAATAATTGCTGCGTAGTAATTACCTATTAAAGGAACATAAATTGCGTATGGCACAAAGGCAGACACGTACACACACATACGCGTGTGTGCGTGCGTGCGCGTGTGTGTGTGTACGAAGGGCGGATGAAGGCGTGCGTGAGATTAGATTGATCAAGGTAGAAATTACAGTTAGGTGATGGATGGCTTATGTGGCCAGGATCAGAAACTGAAGGTGCTGCTGCTGCTGCTGATGATGATGGTGTTGATTATTATGATGATGATGATGGTGTTGATTATGATGATGATGGTGTTGATTATGATGATGACGATGGTGGTGTTGATTATGATGACGGTGGTGACGAGGATGGCGGTAGTGAGCCATGACCGAAAGTGGAAGGTGATGGTGGTAAGGAGGATGATGAAGATGATGTTGAAATCAAGAAAAATGCTGTAAACAACAACTGATGCCAAAATGGTGAGAAAAATGATGATGAATTTGATAGAGAAAAAGGAAAATATCAGAAAGCAAGTTTAACAAACATTTTGATGAAAAGTTATAAAGATGTCCTTGAAAATGATATTAAAAAGAAAGACTGAAGAAAATGATGACGATGGTATAAAAAAGAATAAAATATGAAGATTGGTTGAGAAGGAGATGGAATAATATTTATTCTCAGACGGTTGACCGTTTAGTTTCTGGACGAATGCTTTTTTAAACAAACTAGGCTTTTCATTTATTTACTACTCACAAAATATGCACACGCCATTACACACACACACACACACACACACACACACACACACACACACACACACACACACACACACACACACACACACACACAACACACACATATTCACGACGTATATATTTTATGCTTATATACGTACATCTATAACTGCTTGTACTGTATGATTTTATAGAGAATAAAGGAGGCACACGCATATTTTCCCACATACACATACAACTTCTGTGTACTGGATGGTACGCATGTATTTGAAATTTGAAATCTGTCGGATTTGATTACAGACAAAAGCGTTTAAATGTGCACTCAACATTGAAATGTTTAGTGGGATGGAGGAGTGCTAAAAATTTCAAAACTCGCGATTTCCGACCATGCATGAATGTTGAAAATAAAAAAAAATGAACACTTGCAACAATCACATGACAGCATCATCGTAAACAAACTTTTTTTAAAGACTAAAAGAGAGTTTCAGCATGTGCAAAAATGTGATTGTACTGAAATGGTTCACCTTAGAACATTTTAATTACTATAAAATTGTATTTAAATCAAACAGAGTTTGTTGAGAAACTACTAAAGAAACTACGTAGTTATCTATTTTATTTAAGGTATTAATATTTCATTTAGAGTATGAATTCAACAGCTATTGAAATGATTGAAATTAAGACTTGATGAAGTTAAAATTTAAAAATAAGTAAAGAATGCGAACAAAATATAATGATTGTATTTGCTGACATCTTTGCGATCTATAAAAAACAAAAATTGCCTGTTTAAATTGAAAACCTAAACTGCAAACAAACTCAATCTATCTACATACCTACATACATACATTGATACATATAAAACACATATCTACATACGTTAATGTTCATACTCACCTACATACCTCACTCACACACACATATACACACACATAAACACGCACAAACACACACACACACACACACACACACATATATATATATATATATATATATATACAAGCACATGTAATGTGATCTAACCTTTATTTTCCATTCCACCAAACTGCACTCCAGCACATTATTGTTCCTATCGACTTTCATCTCATTAAAACAACAACAAACGTTTTAAAATAATTAAAAAAATATTATTTAATCCAAGAGTTTTAATTAAAAATGTTGATAAAAGGTGTTACGATAATATTAAAATCCATTAGGTAGGTGATATGCGTCAATGAGGCGAGAATCATTAACATTCCGTGTACTGTACACTGTACTCACTCAGCAATGCCTAGACCAGGTGTCAAGGAAGTATATTGAATTCATATTTTAAATAACAGAAGATACAATTTCTTAAGAGAAAGCTCTTATGAGATTTAACACATCGCTGATGTTTGGATATCTGTGACAACTATTGAAATATAATAGTAGTATGGAAAGAAAAAAAAGAAAAATAGAAAATAAATAAAATAGAAATTAAAACGAAGAAAAAATTATTAAAACTATTGTAGAAACAAAAATAGGAGAAGAGATGCGGATAAAGATAAGAATGTTAGCATGATATTGAAGTTGTGGCACGTTCTTCATATACAATACATATCGATACCTTATGTTAGTCGCCAGGAATCAGAAGATGACATTAAAACAACAAACAACGTTCAAATACGTACCACATTCAAAACAAATGAAATAAGTTGTCTGTGTATCTGTGGGAGTGTTGTTTAATAAGTTTGCTTGTTTGTTCGTGGCATGTTGTGTGTTCGGTCAAAAAACCTTTGATTGAATCAGAATACGAAGCGTTATCAACAAATATGAACGAAACAGTGACCGAACGAATAACTAGAAGAGTATAAATGATTAGTTGAATGCCAAAAGTAGATGATTAATTGTTTGTTCAATGAGTGGATGAGCGTATGAGTGAATTGTGACAAAACTAACAAATGATTGGGCCTACGGTTGGGTGAACAAGTGAGTGAGCGAACGACAGACAGGAGAGGAAATACTAACAAGAGGATTTTATTTGACAAACACCAGTCTGAAACAAACGAACAAAAGTTGCACTCGGAAATCAATTCATTCGCTAATAATGACGTCATCAACTACATCTTCTTCGTTGTCGTCGCCACTGATTCTAGTAGCAGCTTGACTTGTGTGAAACCCGAATGTGACAAATTCGCGAATGGCTATATACCTATATACGTATAAACACTACAGCATAAATTGTTGTTGATGGTGTTGCAATTGCGTTTGTGTTTATTTCGATATTGCAAATTTAGTTGCT
Organism: Helobdella robusta; assembly: GCF_000326865.2. Classification (NCBI taxonomy): domain Eukaryota; kingdom Metazoa; phylum Annelida; class Clitellata; order Rhynchobdellida; family Glossiphoniidae; genus Helobdella; species Helobdella robusta. The sequence goes on from NW_008704902.1 coordinate 941,893, forward strand.
GTTGTTGTTGACGCCGCGTGTTACTAATGCAACAATTGGTGATGTTATTTCGTTGACATGGTGTTGTACATGTATTTCAAAAGCCGTATATGCGTAACGATACAAGCTTCAAAAATCACTTTTATTATTTGGATCTAAAAATGTATGTACTTCAAACACAAAACATACGATTGGAAATATAAGAAGACCTTCACAAAAAAGACGTATCATACCACACACACACACATATATATATTAATATAACACAGATCATTCCTACCTGGCTGGCTGACCGCACGTAATAATAAAAAATATCTGGCAATGAAAATTACGAAAAAAAACAAAGTTTTTTTGGGTCACGTTTCTTAGAAATATTTAACGTTCAATTATATTCAATGAATATGAATTAATTTCAAAGATATTTTTATTATTTTTAAATCTTTTTTTTTCTTCTTTTTTCGTTCAGCCTTACGATCAGGTAGATGAATGGATAAAAATTGAAATGCATCGAAGCTGTGGTGCACTGAATGACAACCTGAAAAGGACGACGACGACAGTAGCAGCAGCTGCATCATCATCATCAGCAGCAGCAGCAGTAGTAATAGTAGTGGTGGTAGTAATAGTTTATAGTTGTAGTAGTAAGTGGAGGTAGAAGGCCATTAAGTGTATGATGGATAATAAACAGAATGTTGACTGAACATTATGCCACATTACGCAACTATTCCATTCTGTTTCTCATCCAGCTTAACATCATTATCATCATCATCTTCTTTTTCCTCTTCTTCTTCTCCTCCTCCATCATTCAACTCTTCATCATCACCATCTTCACCACAGTCTTCTTTTCATCACCAACTTCCCTCTTTATCTTTTTTTTCACATCCTCATCATCGCCTCCTTTATAAACGTCATCATCTTCGTCGTCACCGTCAGCTTGATTCTTATTTATTCAATCGAAAAACAAGTTTCTACCACTAATCGCTATATTTACTGAGAACACGTGAATCATACTCAAATGAACTTACAAAAATACACACATTTACACATACACACATTCACACATACACACATTCACACATACACACATTCACACATTCACACATACACATATTCACACATTCATACATACACACATTCACACATACACACATTCATACATGCAAATATTCACATGAAGAGACATACAAACAAGCAAACATACCAAAATAACACACAAACATTCCTCTACCAAAATATTAACTGAGGAACAATTTCAAACAAACATGCCAAAACACAAAAAGCAAGCAAATATACAAACAAACAAATATACACAACACACACAGACAGACAAACAGAAAAAATCATGCAGTCTCAGGATTATTTTTAAGACGATCGCAACACTACGCAGCAGTAACATGGGAAGGGCGGGCATGGAGTGGATTCACCTGTTACCAGCATTCATCTTCATAAAATGTCCTATTAGTTTCCTTCTCATTTATTTTCTGGTCTATTCTTTCTTTCATTTATTCATTCATTCACTCATCCTTTGAATTTTTTCTTCTTCGGTGATTACTAAATCGATTTTTTCTCAACCATTTAGCAGCTCATCCACCAGTTTGCTCTTACTCTTGTTCACTCACACGTTTATCACTTTATCATTTTTTTTTCAAAATAATTGCTTACCTATTCATTGGTTGTCAGAATGAAATTTTTTGATCGTCATTGCCGATGATTTCAGCAAACCAATGTACCACCTATCTCTAGTTTTTTTACATATCTGTCTGCTTGCCTAGTTATTTACTTGCCTGGAATGGAAAGTTCTAAAAATTTATAAAATTATCTGCGGTGTCCGAATTCAAATCCAAGTTGTGGATCCGTATAGATCTGACTACAGATTTAAAATGCATGCTATTCGAAATTAATTACATATGTTTCACCAACAATTACTGTAAAACTCCATTCCAGTCAGAGACTCAAACTTATGTTAATTTAACTGCAACTAAGTTTATTTAAGAAATAATCCTTTTATTTAAACAAAACAGAAATAAATTTCAAGATGAAGCAAATAAAATACACAGGCTGGCATATGCAACAACACAACAACGAAGAGACACAAACATGTTCGTAATAAAGTTGACATTGGATAAAAAAAGTGACATTGCGATAAGAGGTCCATTAATAATTTACAGTAAACGATGCACTGAGGATATCTCTGGTCACTCAAAAGCTTACATTTGCACGTACACTTGCATGCACACTTGCATGTACACTTGCATGTACATTTGCACATACACTTGCGCGTACACTTTCGCTTTCTTGTGCACACGAAAAACTTTCCGATTTACTTTACATATATAAGCACATAAATTGGATAAACCAGCGTTTACACACATGTATAAACACATTTACACACAAAAATTAACATTTAATATTTGTTACATATAAATGTATCTGTATAACATTATGTATATACTACAATATACACGTACACATATATAGAGGACAAACATAAAAAACAATGGTTGACACAAATTAGAGAAATAGTGTGGAAGCAGGAAAAATTGGAGCTAAGTGGAAAGCACTGCGTAGTGCTAGGAGAAGGAAAAATTATTTAGAGTTTCGTGACGTTATACTTACACGCATATACTTAGAAGCATACACACGCCTGTGTTTGCCTTAATGTTTTTATACAGGTGTTTTTGTCGTAATGACAAAAAATTCTATTTAAACGCAAGCATTAATTTTGTAAGAGGTTGAAATATAAACTATAAACACAAGCAGATACACAATGAAATAAATAAAACACACCTAAACAATCATTAACAGCACGAACGACAAAAACAGCGACAACAAAAACAACAACAACAGCAACAATAACAACAAAAACAAAAACAACAACAACAAAAACAGTAGCAACAACAGTAGCAACAGTACACCAGCAATGATACGTAAGTAGCATGAAAAGTATTCACAGACGTACACACATACATTAACTCCGAGTTACGTTTCCATCATCATTTCAGACAAAAATTAACACCGTGTTACATAGCAAGCAGTAGTAGTGGCAGCAGCAGCAGTAGTAGCAATAGTAGCAGCTGTACAGTACAGTACAGTACAACAATAACCCTATACAATAGATTATAACGACCACCCTAATATATTATGCCCATGAAAAATTCAAGAGAACCTTTGTTAATTATGAACCTTCATAGATCTCTACCTGCTCAGTCTTTTTTTCCAGGAGAAATTGTAGAGCTTATTCTTTCATTATGTATACATTATATACACACATAGATAAACAGACACACACACACACATACACACATACACACACAAACTTTCAATGCACAGGATAAGGTGTGAACTGAACACACACGTCAGCTATGTAGAGTGGATCAATGTGTTCTCGTTGTCGCATGGTCTTTGATCGAAATATCATGCAGGCAGATTGAAGAGAAAGTTACGTAGATGGGTGAACATTATTAAAAACAATTGTCGTCGTTTGCTGGTTCATTCCTGGTCATCAGGGTCAGCTCGGAAAGTTTAGTTGCCAAAGACAGCTTTAATCAACTTAATTTGGTGATTAGTGCTTTGGTAATTATGTAAAATTCATTTGATGTTGCAGTGATTCATTTTTTGACAGATAATGCAATATTTCCAATTAAACGTTCGATTGTAATTTCAACAAGAATTGAATTAACGTTTAATGTTCTTCCGTAAAGCCAAAAAATTCTTGTTCTAAAAATCACACTACCCACCCATTGCCATTGAACATCGCGTGCTCATTGACTGTCACAAGTTTCGGTATTTCCATAGCATGTAGCAAACTGGTTTTCTAACTCTATTTCAACTTCTGCTTAACTTTTGTCAACTTTTTACAATAAGAAACAGTTATTGCAATAATTTTATTTTTTAGTCTACTTAATTTTTTTATTCCTATAAATAATAATATAAAGACAAAGTATTTGTTAAATTTTACTTTCGTTTTCAATGGCATCACTTAGTCAGGGCACGCTACTAAGCTACCGTACCGTCTGCTGTTGCTGCTGCTGCTAATCGGACCGGATCAATGAACTTCCACGCAGAGGCACACACAAAAAGCAGAATGTCTTATTATTTACACTTGTACCTGCGCCATACGCTAGCGTGTTTAATCAAACACACTTGCCGAAGACAGGATGGCTCCAACGAAGTGATGAATGTCTTCTGCTGCTGCTGCTGCCCGATTGAGACGTGGTGCTTCCGGGTTCAGCAGCATGTTCTGCCAAAGTTTAAATATTAATAACATATTGTATTTGATACAGTGCTTAAGCCAATCATTTGTTGTTGTTGAATTACGATATGAAAAAAGATTACATTTATATTTCAATATTTTTTTCAAATTAAAGTTGTAAAGATGAATAATTTTTAAAAATATAAACGTTTAAAAATAATTGAATATTCAACATCAAAAATTAAACTTATCTTATGAAATTAATTTAAAAGCGCACACATAAACATGATGATTAAATAGGTAGCACCGTTCACGTTCTCAGAAGAACCCCCCACCCACAAGGCAAATAACATCTCCGAGATAAATTGTGCAAATATTATTCACATCGATACATGAATTAATTGAGCGGATGTGTTTGCGCACTCAGAAATCAATTATTCAAATTTTTGATGGGCGAGTTTTTTAATTAACCATCAAAATACCTACGTATATCTTAACCAAAAAATTTGTTATATTTTGTCTCTGTGTAACATTTTTGTAATAATCATGTAGCTGTTATATAATATGTCCTTAATTAATATGCAATTTTTTCAGAATGTTGTTACATAATCGCGAAGCAAAATTATACAACGTCCTCACATATTTTCAGGTATGCATTCATAAATTTTTACTACGGAATGATCTAAGCGGAGAATTATGGCTTGCAACTGAGCGCAAGGCTTTGTCATATTCTTCAATGTTGTTATGTGTGCGTGCGTGCGTGTGTGTGTGTATGAGGGTGATGACGACAACAACGATGATGACGTCATCGTTGTTGTGGAATGATTCTAATTACATCGTTCACGACCGTAAAGGAAATAATCCAGAGCGGGAAATCCAAATAAAAGTAATAAAATATAATAAAAATAAGAAAATTATTATTATTATTTTATCATTGTTATCATTATTATTACAATGGAAGAAGAGTAACTATCATCATTGTGATATATACGAGAGGCCAAAATGACAACAAATTCGAACGTAGATACGTCGATCTATAATAACGATGTGTAATGACGAGATGGTGAAATGATGACAAGTAAGACGACGATGAAAATTGTGATGAAAACGATGATGAAATATTGATGATGAGAATAAATGATGAAGAATGGTGGTTTTGGCATTGATGGCGATTGAAGGAAATAGATGATGATGATATTGAACAAGTGACAATCGATAACCCCATTATCGCTAATCCCACCTTATCATCATCAGCATCTTTCTTCTTCTTCTTTTTTCTTCTTCGTCTTTTTCATTTTATCATCATCGTCGTCGTCCTCATCATCATCGTCATTGACTTATTCATTATTTTTTCATAAGATTTTTTCACCACAAATTTCATAATAACTAATTTTTCACATTAGTCAATAATAGTTTATGTCTTGTCAGCTATGCGAATAAAAAGATTTGAAAACAAAAGAAAAAAAAACGTTGAACAAACTTTTGCACATATCTACACACAAACACACACACACAAACACACGCACAGACACACGCACAGTACATACATATGCACATACATTCTCTAAAATTTAGCGGGTATGTTTGCAAAGCGCACATACAAGCAAACAAACAAACCCACATGCTGCCAGCTAAAAAATCCAACCGCAAACAAAGGCGAAAGATAAGTTCAAAGCAAAACAAATATATGATGACCTGCAAAAAATATTTGCACGTTCATAAGCACAGATGTTAAGCAAAAATTTTATTGAAATTTACATCTAGTAAAGCATTGTAGAAAATAAAGAACATTTCAGAAGAGTGGTTGTTGTTGCTATTGTGGATGTTGTTGCTACTGTTGTTGTTGCCATTGTTGTTGTTGTTGTTGTTGCTGTAGTAGTTGTTGTTGTAATTCTTTACTTTGTTCTGCTGTTTTCCAACCTGTATAAAACATCATTTATTAACTTAAGAGCATTGTTAGGCCTTGTTGTAAATTCATCTAGTCTTTCCATAATGTCTTATTTCCTTCTCAGATCATCAAGTGTTGTTATTGTTGTTGCTGTTGTTGTTATTTGGCATTGCTCATTGTTGTTGTTATGTAATATAGTATCAACGATGATACTCATATAACCGCAACTGATACACGTGATAGTATCACAAATTTAATTAGTATCATTAGTTATGTTGGTGCTAGTAACAACGATACTCTACTAACTAACTAACTAATGTAATAATTTAATATAGTAATAATAAATACAGATGTGTGGTTAACTTGAATAGTTGTAACTCGCTCCTAACTGGTTCGAATATACTCTGTCCACAAATTGTCGTAAGCTTTAAGAGTATGATGCGGTGTAAATTTTATAGCTTTGTGACTTTCATAAGTTAAATAATACCATAAAAGCAATTTAAAAATTTTGAATTTTTATGATTAATTAATAATAATATATAAATATTATAATATATAAAATATATAATAAAACGCTTAACTGCGGAAAGTGTTGAAATGATAACACGCACCTTTAACTTCATACACTCATAATATAATGTTTCGTCTGCAATTTCTGTGTTGTATTATTATTATTATTATTTGTTATTATTATTATTATAAAATTACTAACCGTTAAATATTATTTACGATAGAAATAATAGAATTAATAATAACAAATGACGACATGTACATAAAAAAATTCCTTTCTACCCCAAATGAAAACTTGTTCGTGCCAGTTCTTTACAGCCACGTACATTCATCTGTCGCTGGAACTCACAAAAGGTGCATTCTAAATCAAAATGTTCGAAATTTTTATCGTTATTAAACCCTTTTAATGAAAAATTCAGGCAATGAAAAGAATCAAAAAATGAATGAAACATTATTCATCTAACTTTTTAATGAATGAATGAATGAATGAATGAATGAATGAATGAATGAATGAATGAATGAATGAATGAATGAATGAATGAATGAATGAATGAATGAATGAATGAATGAATGAATGAATGAATGAATGAATGAATGAATGAATGAATGAATGAATGAATGAATGAATGAATGAATGAATGAATGAATGAATGAATGAATGAATGAATGAATGAATGAATGAATGAATGAATGAATGAATGAATGAATGAATGAATGAATGAATGAATGAATGAATGAATGAATGAATGAATGAATGAATGAATGAATGAATGAATGAATGAATGAATGAATGAATGAATGAATGAATGAATGAATGAATGAATGAATGAATGAATGAATGAATGAATGAATGAATGAATGAATGAATGAATGAATGAATGAATGAATGAATGAATGAATGAATGAATGAATGAATGAATGAATGAATAAACAAATGAAAGAAGGACTAAAAAATGGACAAATAAATAAAGGAGTGAATAATTTAATAAATAAATAAATAAAAAAGTCAACAAATGAATGAATGAATAACCAAAAACTTACTAGATAACATAAGAAGACAATGTGCATTGGTGAACATGAAGAGATAACAGAGATTATTTGTAACAAGGTGCATCGTTTTATTAAAGCATGGGACGGTCGTGTATTCTGTCTGTGGTATAACTTTGGCACTTTTTGTAAGTTATTTTATTGTTCATCAGCAAAGGTTGAACATGGTTTCATAAAGAGGAACTGCAAAACCCCAGCTATAAATAAAGACGTCTTAAGAAATTGTTTTAAAAGAGTTATTTCGTTGCCTACATGTTTAAGCTTTTAATGATTAATGTACGTTTCACTTATATTTTGGTCAATAAAATTTATCAGAATAAAAATTTCAGTACAAAATTGTTTTCAAATTCGCACGCTCACCCGCTTAATACGCACCTAGTAAAAAACACAGCCATACATACAAATGTTAATTTCAAAGTTTACCAAACATATGATGCTCACACACGCACATAAATTAATCTTCATCGTATATTTGTGTGGAAAAGTTCATCAGCATCCACATGGAGCGTTAGGAAGCGTCAGGAAGGGGGATTGTCACTTCATGCGAATCAAACTTCCAGACTATTATTGAACGGACGAACACTATAACTGTTATACGTTGAATAAATTAATAATTACGTTCAAGTAGATAAACTACAGTTGCTATAAAACTAACTTGGTAGAAGCGAGAAGCGTGTAGTGAGCATGAAATTTTTTTCAAAATTATACAACAAACTCTAAAATAATTGCACGAGCGTCTCAAATGAAATAGATGAATGGAACGCATATATCTGATTATTTCTGTTGTAAACAAGCACACCCTGTCATGTGACAAACAATAAAAAATATACAGGCCTAAACCATGAAAATTGCAAATTTTAAAAAGTTGATGAATTTTTGGAAATGTAACTTACCAATTGAAACCTACCAATATAAAGGGGGTCACTCATTTTTCTCGCTTTAACATTTTATTTCTTCACAAATTTTTGTTTATTCTTTATTTTTCAACCATCCTGGTAGAGTTAAGCCACGAAAGAAGAAATAAGTGAATCAATATATCAACATTTGCTTTAAACATAAGCCCGCTCAAATTTGTTAAGAAAAACCTTGCTAACAAGTAAGCCGACATGTAGGCCTGCGTTTCATCACATCTGAAGTAAGCGCCCACGTAAGATGCGTGGATACGCATGCATGCCAGTTCCACACGTGCGGGATGGGATGGTTCATCCCTGTGGCGTGTAGGATTGGTTGGATCATGCTTCAGAAATGTTCTGCGCCGATTAAAACTTATTTTACAAAAAATTTCACCAGAACATTCTAACATATTCAGATCAAATCATTGTAACGTACATGTAAATAAACCTTTAATATATAATATAAAAATATCGTCTCCGTCACATCTGTTGCATATTTAGCACAAATAAAATATGCTAAATATAACTGTGTACGTGCGTGCGTGCGTGCGTGTGTGAGCCACATCTACTTATAAAAAAGTTATATATAGTACTTACTACTACAAGTAAAGATATTTATGGATGTAATTTTTATGGTATTACTATTTTTAGTTTACTACTTACAGTATTAATACAAATAGATTTAAGCACGCACGCAAATACACACAGAGACACAAACACACATACACGCACACGCGCACACGCACACACACTTCTATACAAAGTATTACACCGAAGTACTAGGTATATTTTGGTCTGCAGGTGTCTTAGGATTAAAATTTATTGCTAAAATTTGCTAGCCCGGAGTCGATGTAAAAAATTGTCATCTTTGCCGTCATCATCATCATCATCGTCATCATCATCATCATCATCGTCATCGTTATCATCATCATCATCGTTATTATCATCATTTTCATCATCTTTATCATTTTCATCATCATCAATAACGTCGTTATAATCATCATCATTATCACCGCAATCATCGTCATCATCATCATCATCGTTATCATCTTGTTCATGTTGAACATCGGATGATAAAATTATTTATTACTCTCATTAACATCATTATTATCACTATTATTATCATCGTTGTTATCATTATAATTATCATTATTATCATTACTTCGTTGCAACAGTGTAATTAAAATTAATGATGGTTAATATCTAGAGCCTCTGCTTATTCTCCACGTTAATATATCTTCTTAAATTACATTCTATATAACAATAATAATTTACTTTTATGCAAAATTATCCGCTGTTATTCATTTTACCTTCCAGCGTTTAAATATATCCGTCTGTAATTAATAATTATCATCATCGTTATTATCATCATTTTCATCATCTTTATCATTTTCATCATCATCAACAATGTCGTTATAATCATCATCATTATCACCGCAATCATCGTCATCATCATCATCGTTATCATCTTGTTCATGTTCACGGCTTTGAACATCGGTTCATGACTAAAATATATCCGTCTGTAATTAATAATTATCATTTAAGGGTTAATTTATATTCACCGTAACAAGGTTCGTGAAATTGTTTTACCTGTTGTTCTTTTAATGGTTGTTTAAGAAGTTGTCGTTGTTGTTTGTTTCTATCAATTTTGTACACACCTGTTGTTTATTTTTTTTAATTATCATTATTATCGAAATACTAGAAGTATCAACGAAGCACATATACATAGAATGCCTCTGAAAACTGAAATCCAGCAAACCATGATCCAGACGCGTTTAACCTTCTTATCGACATGCCAATAATGACAATAACAACAAAAAAGCAATAATAAGGATTTTTTATTAATAAGAAGAAAAGCAAGAGCAATAGATTGACAAAACATTAACTCGTTACAACAATAATTTATTACGGATAGTTATTTAAGCATTGCGGATCTGTCGTTGTGAATGTTTTTAAAGTTATTGTACCCCGTGAACATACTGGCTGGTCCACCATTTTATTATCATCCCATTTTTTGTTTTATTTCCATGGTTTTGGTTTCTTAGAAAAAAATGTATAAACTGTTGTTTTTATTGTAATTATGATTATATTTTTATTTATATTATTTCTGTTTATATTTCTATTATTATTTATATTATTGTTGTGTGTTTTCTTTTTGTGACGATCGTTTTTGGTCGCAATCGTATCATAAATTGTTTTTGCTTTATGTTTTTGTTTTATGTTTTTTAGTTCTATGTTTTCATTCTATTGTTTGTCTTTGCAGTTAAAGCTTCTTTAATAATAATTTACGATCTCCCTTCTCTGTTGTGATTACTTCTAGAAATGAAGTGAAATTTCTTCTCCTGCTAATGAAAAAAATCTTTCTCTTTGTTTCAGACTCATCACTTCTTATAATTACTATTCTTTACTTGCACCTCTCCTACATTACTTTACTACTTCTAGCTAATGTCATTGCAGCAAATAAAAGCAACAACATCAGAAGAACTACAAATATAATAATAACATAATAACAAATGCCACAATTTTCTACAAAAGTTAAGAAAGTGTTAATTTCCATTTCGCATCAATGCAACTTTCTTCATACGCGTTTAATAACTGTCATTCCAACAAAAACCTACATCCCCAAGACACACACAATTCACAAGTACACACGTGTTTTTTTCATATTTAACATTTTTTCAGAAATCAAAGTCCATCCAACTATGCTGCAACAGTCTCCTCATCAACATCATCATCATCGTGATCATCAGATCATCAGATCGTCTTTTTCAACATCAGATCATCACCACCATACTCATCATCATCACGTTACATATTTTATCAGTGTCCTGTGTGGACTGAGTTCGAACTTCAAAGCATGGAAGCAACCTGGATAGAACCTCCCATCACCACACGACACTTAATTTATTGTCATATCTGAGGAATAGAGAGAAATGTCTAAAATACCAGCCTGATTAGTAGAGTAACCTTTTCGGTTTTTCTTAATTAAATTAGAAATGAAATGAATGCTTTAACAAAATGAATGTTTTAACAAACTGTTGAGATGGTAAGTGAAAAAATGGAAAGAATGGAAAGATTAAGTTGTAAGCACTTGAACTGCAAGTCTGCACCGATAAGTTTTGTTATATGAAATAGTGTGCTGGTCGACATGAGGTCATATGAAGATATTAAAATATGTAAAAACAAATATGGAAAAAATTCGTTTTTAAAAGTGAACTGTTGAAAAATAAAAAAGTTGAATGGCCGGTTGATTAATTGATTGAACGTCACAACGGGCAACGATGGAAACAAAGTAAGAGTGAAGGAAAATTTTCGAATAAATAATAAATTGAAAAAGTTATAAAAATATTTATTTGATAATTTAGTTAAGTGGTTGACGAAATAAAAAAAAGTGAACGTTTAAACGAACAAAGAAAATAAAAACCGCGAACACCTAAGCAAACAAAAATCAAGAGAAAATTATAAAACTTAAATAAAATGTCAACTGATTGAAAATTTGCTAGAGGAAAAATAATTAAGATGAAATTTTCTAAGAAATTGGTAAATTTTTCATATTATTATTAAATAAAATTTTTGTAAACAATCTGTTGAGAGTTAATTTTAAAATTAATAAAATTATAAGTGGAGAATATTTGAAATGTTTGAAATTAACAAATTCTTCAGATAACTGACTTCCTCGTTGTATTTTAGTATGAAATTTTCGCTGTGTTAATGCTACGAATAGAATGCAATTTGAAAAGTTGTCATTATGTACTGGCATTGAGAGGATCAGAACTTGCTTGGTCTAAAGTTGTCATGGTTGGTTTCTAATGCAAAGACCGAAAGACTCATATGCAAAAGTTTTTATGACGCATTGAAGCAGGTCTATCCTGTTCTGACCTACTCTGATTGAAACTTATGAGCCATATAAAGTACCATTACCCACTGTTATAAAGACAAATTCAATTGAAAATTATATTTATTTACTTGGGTTCGTGTGGTGATAAAATAGGGATGAAATTAAAAATAAACATTTGTAAAACTTTTAAACTATTACCGTATTTTTTTTTCAAAGTATGTTTTCGGTAAGTAAATAAATGTTGGTCATTTGATGGCAATTTAATTTTTAAAGCATTCAAGTTGCATTTTCTTCTTTTTGGGACTTTTTAACGGATTTAATTTTTCAACCGTAATTGAAAATAATTGCAAATTGATTTTTTTATTTTATTATAAAATTTTACGTTTTGAAGTTTTTTAAATTTAATTTTTAAACATTTCAGACGAAAAGAAAGAATAAATTCGCATAGACGTCTGATGTGATGCAATGATCTATGTATCTATGACAGACATAAAAATAAATAAAACAATTTAATAATTTTCACTTGATTGCTCTCCACATTTTTGAAACATGATAAATACCAGACTGAAGCAGCTTCGAAGCAATGGCAGCAGCAGCAGTTTAAGCAGTTTAACAAGCAGTCGTGGAAGCAGCTTCACAAGCAGCACTTCAATTTCAACTCCACACAACTCCAGACCTCTTTGCGGCAAAAAACTACAAATTTCTCGTTTGGACTCTAAAGAAGACTTGAAAAAAGATATGAAAGAATTACTAAAAATGGACGAGTTTGATGAATGTCGAGCCAGGGCAAACAGTGGCGGAAGTCTTTATGGCGTCCTTCGCAAACGAGTTCTTCAGAGGGGTGGGGTCACGGGGTCAAGTTTCAAAGAACAACCATCTTCACTTGCGTCTCTTTTTCCAACTGAATCTGGAAATAAATTAACAGTGTCCGCTGAAAAACAACGATCTCGAAGCATGACTCAGTACGGAAACAGTCCCGTGACTGCGCAAGATAAAGGCATTTTGATGGTCATGTGTGAGTATACGGAGAAGAAGAAACGATTGCATGGTCAGGAAATGATTCGTAGGCACTCCGCTGCTGTGCTCCAATCTTGTCAACGCAAGAGTTCGGTTAAAAGACCGTCCAACTTCGGCCTTAATAATTCGGTCCTTAATCAGAACACCATAAATTACAACAATTCAAACAACTATAACTTTAATAATTACCTAACAACGCAATACCAAAACACTCCAAGCAGAAATCAATATCTACTTCCTGATAATAACTGGAACCAACAAAACTCACAATTTCAAGAGCACTGTGCTGACGATGTTTCTTTTAACCAGTCCACGAGCAACACTCGTTTAAAACGCACTCTCACTCCAGGTAGGTACTCCAGGTGTAGAACAAAACAAACTTCTGTTTTATCTAATTCCAACTTTGCCAAACCAATCATCGTACCTCCCCTCACCGTTACAATAGAAACTCCAGATTCAGAAACTTCAAATTATTTGGTTTTGACTGGTAACCAAGCTACTAATTCAGTCACAACATTATCGTCACAACCATCTTCAACAACAACAATTTCAATATCAACGACAATTTTAAATTCAGCTTTAAAACCAACGAATCATTTAGACTTCCTAACAACAACAGCAACAACAACTGCTCCAACAACTCATCGACCGTCAGTATCTTTTCAACTTCAAGACCCAGCAAAAGATGACAATGAATCGATCAAACGAGCCTCCACCACAGCTTCAAACGCCAATGTTACGATATTGTCGCCACGACCACGCCGACAACAGTTGCACTCTCGTCGCAATACAAACACTTCAATCGCTAACAGTTCTGCGACATCAACTAATACCGGTAACATTAACCGCAATTTTCGGCACAACTCTGCGCGGTTTTCAATCGTCTCGAACACTCCTGTCATGACGTTCTGCAGACGTCGATCATTCTCATTAACGCAGGAAGGAAGTTTGGTGAACGATGGTGACGAGATGATTACATTGCCGACGAGTTCAGCCACAATGGGAGGTGTATCTGCCCTGCAGCAGAACAGAAGACCTGATCTCTTAAACATTTCATCGTTGTCCATGCCCCTGGAAGGAGATTTTATTCCCGGTGTTTGCTACGGAGCCGCTCAACGAACCAGGACCGCCAGTATTTTCTCATGCATTTTTCAAAGTATGTTTTTGACAGCATTTTTTTAAAAATATAAAATAACATGAAATTTGTTATAATTTTTCTAACGATCATATATAATAATAATAATAATATGTATATTCTAAATATATGTTAAATATATAATTCTGCAAGGATCACAGTTTAAAAAATGCCTCTTCGCTATATTGCGGTATTGTTAATATTTGCTCTTTAATAATAAAAAAAAATTCATAAGTGGTAATCAATTTCAAATTTAGAAAATTTTATTATACTCATTTAAATCAGTTGATAGAAGTTCAAAAACTTTTTTAATGTATTGAAAATAATCGGGAAAGTAATTTTTATATACAAATATATCTTTTCTTAGAAAATGAACCGCGGAACCAGAAAAGTTGAAAGGTTATGCCTCCTATCTACAATCTGTATATAGCCTACAAAACGTGTACAATGAAAAATTGAAAATTTAATTTTCTTACAAAATCTTTCAAAAACTTTATTTAATTACTGTTAAAATAATTACTAATTACTATGAAAAGTAATAAAATAAATTTTTATGTTATTGTTCTGCTGAGAGGATGAGTTGTTATGCAACATATCATTTATTTAAAAATTTATACATGAACTTGCAAAACATTTTTTAAATCTCGAAACGTTCATCAAAGAAGTTTTTCCATAAAATAATGTGTTCCGTATTTGTTGAAATTTTGTTCTCACAATTTTTAACTGCAATTATATTTTATTCGTAAAAGACAGGTATAAAAATATCAAGAATAACATAATAACTCGAGATTATCCGTTTGTTGCAATTTTCATAAAATAATATAAAATAGCATTTCCATTCCGTTATGAAAAAATGTTAAGTAATGAGACGGTGAAGATTAATAAGACTCAAAAGGTATTTTCAACGTGTATCGAATTTCATGGCATTTTTCATGGCCTCATAAGATCCTCTCTAGCCATATTTTTTAAATATATTGCATCCAATTTCAAAGTTTAACATCACAAGTCGTTCTATACATTATGAAAATAATTTTTCTTCATCATTTGCAAGTATTTCCAAAATTATTCTGGCAGCCCTTTTCTCCTCGAATTGCTAACTCAGCTCCAATTTGTATGAGTTTTTGATCATTATCAATAACTTTTGATAAAAAAAAAATGTTTTAATTTTTAATAACTTCAATTTCAATGAATTACTTTGGTTTCTCAAGAAATTCCAAATAAATGTGACAGCTGAAATACTTTATGATTGACATAACAATTATTTTCTGCATTTATTCACAATAGTTTTTAATAAAACTAAATGTTGAAGAGTGAACCGTGTAACCAAGCGCTGAGTCAAGTGCTTAATATTGTTGTTTGGATGGCCATTTGCATTTAAACCACCTCATTGGAAAACTAATTTTGGAGTTCTTAAAAATTTTCCACTTGTTATTAAACATAACAAATTTAATACTTTTCTAAAACGTTAGTCATTTATTACAGCCATTAGATTGAGAATTAGCAAAATATTTTAAATTTTCTCATCAACAAGTACTTACTTTGAATCTGTCAACGACATTTTAAAAACTCAAATTTCGTATCTTTAAACAACAAATTTAATTTTGGGCCACTCTGTATTATAATTTTTATTTATTAAAATTTATTTTATTTTTTTTTTATTTGTTTTAATAATTTTGAATTCATTTAATAAAATTTATGTGCCAAAATAATTTTCTTCCTATAACACTTCTGCACCAGCAATTTTTTTATACTATGGGGACAAAAAAAACGGTTACAAAATATTTTAAAAATAATTTGACAGTATTGAAAACAGTTCATCGGAGCAGAAAAAAAACTTATTGGAGAAACGTCAACTTTCCCATTCTAAGATTTTTTGAATGTTCTCAAAATGAAATAGAGCAGGAAATATTCTCTCGCAGCTCAATGAACGCCTGAGGACACTCCTGACAAATGCACGCTTAACATTTTTATTGTTGGACTTTTTTAAACTAAAATTTTGGGCTTCTAGAAATGATTCCCATGTTGTATTAACTTTGTTATCTCCTTTCTTAGTTAACCGCGAAATCGTTATCATAACAACTAATCAACATTTTGTGGTAAATAAAAAACAAGAAATACAATGAGTGAAAAAATGTTTTGTATAACGTTTGATCTTTTTGAACATTTTTGTCTGCTATTAAAAAATTTTCAATTCTGACTCTAAGAATAAACTATTCTACGTAAGGACAAGAGTCGGATTAATAGGCAATTTTTATTTATCATGCGAGCGGCATTTATATTCCATTGGAATGCCACCACCATCAACTACAAAGAATGTGCTGCTATCATTAGAACAATTACTGCCATCACCAGTCTCACATTTATTTCAGTTTAATTACTACTGCTGCTTCTACTTCCTACTACTGTGTGGCTAGTACTAGGGTTATTGCTTGGTTGTTATACTATCATTGAGACTCCAACACTAATACTGCTTTTTTCTTATTATAATTTTTATTTACTTTAATTTCCACTTTGATACCACCACATTTTTCAAAAGTAAACTTTTTCTTATTTCGTAAAGATACGCCCGACCAAAATATTTTGGTGTCGGAATCTTTGTGCATTTGAACAAGGGCCACATGTTAAGGCAACTGTGATTCGGATAACGTTTTTTGTCTGAAAATTTTGCCGTCTGCTCATTTTTGATCACATCACTCCATAAAAACGCAAAAAAAAGGAATAAATATTTTGTCCTCGAGCCCCCGCATTAAACTGAAATAATATTTCTCTTCAGAGGACTTTGATCAATCTTAAGTGCATCCAACATTTTTTAATTTCGAAAAAATTTTTAATTTCATTGAAAATTTTAAAGTAAAAATTAATTGAAAAATTTTTCAGAATTGACATGAAATATAAAGTTAAAAAAACTTTAAAAGCGCAAGCGTTAGATCAACTTTCTATGATGAGTTTCACCGTCCTACGTCGTCATTACGCACGATTGCTACTTTTTATAGGATTGTTCGCTTCTTCCTTCTTTTTTCGGTTACTGCCTTCACAAGCTTTATTCTTTCACATTATTATCACCAATAATACAACATCCAACTTGTCAATCATTAACTTGTCAGTACGACAATTATTTTCAGCTTAACATTTTTAATAATTTCAACTAACGCATCTTTCAATTGAAACAGACGACCAAGCAACGACAACTGAGACAACAACAACGGACACGATTGCATCATCAGGGTTTGAACTGAACGTGGCAGGGCTGTCCACCACAAATCGTTCCTCCTCCTTGGTCCTCCAGGCTTCCTCACCTCTACATTTCCACTCTTTCACGCCTCGTCCATCATCTGCTTCCATCCATCCATCACCTGCTTCCATCCATCCATCACCTTACAAGAGATTTTCTTCGAGACAACCTTCCATATCTCCACAAGCCCACGTCTTCAGAGTTCTGATGCTTGGAGGGCCTGGTGTGGGCAAAACTGCTCTGGCCCAACAGTTTGTCACTTCCGAATACATGGCTGCTGAAAACACGAGCTTCGGTAAGTTTCTGTTTTCATGCTGTTTCGTTCTCATTTCTCTAGATTTGTCCTAACATGTTTCTGTAAGTTTGTGTTTTTTGTGTTAGTGTTTGAAGTTATCTTTTGATTCTTCTGGTTTAGATCTTTGCTGTGTTATGTTTTTTTTGTTCTCATGCAGGGTTTGGAGTTGTTTTATGTTAATTTGTTTCTGTGATTATGACGCTTGTTCAATTGTTTTTAGTTTAAATTTAAAAAAGATTCATTTGTCTTGTGATATGTTATATAATATGTTTCCAGATTTCATCATATTTCCTGCTTGTTTGTGTGAATGTTTACAATAAATACGCTCCAATAACGTGTGATATAATTTTTCTGCTACCCTCTTATATGGAAATAAAAATAAGCGTATATAAAATCTTTTTTTTTAAGTTTTTCATTTCAAACATTCTCGACTTCATATTAATGTTAATTTAATTTTCTTTCGCATTTAAATTTTTCTCGCTTCATTGAGAGTTGTGAAGGCTGAGATGGCCACAAGACTCCTTCCCAGTCCACAACACCATCGTTGTTTATTAAACCTACTTATCATTTTTTAAGTAAAAAAATTAAGTTTCGAGCAAAAATAATTGAAATTATTTCTAGAATTATTAATTTGTACACCCACTGCCCAAATATTGTACATTTCGTGCTTTTTGTATGTATATTTACTAAATGAAGTGTTTCGGTTAAATGCATTGTTGCATTGGCATTTTTGGGTATCATGTTACATTCATCATGTATGAAACGTAGTGTAATATCGACTGAAATGCTTGGGAGCGTGACCGAAAAACACGTCTGTCATATTTTATTCACTTACAACACGTCATGGCATATTATTTAAATAATTCAAAAATAGAAGCTAACAAAATGCGATGTTGCAGATGTGTTCTTCGATTTTTTTCCATTACAGACTCCAATTGTATATTGACAGTATGTTGAATAGGCAGCGAAAGGCATGGAAAGCTTTTAAGTTTGGGAAAGATGTGGTTGCACTACAGTGGTTGGTCCTGTCATCTTGTCGCTGCTTGTAAATGCACATGCGCGTTCATAAGAGGAGCTCGCTGATGTCTTCTGACATCCCCCATTCTCTCAAGTGCCCGCAAAATTATTTTCATGGGAGAAGCAAAATGAAAAGTGAAAAAGAATATTTAAAAAGAAATGATAAAAATCTAAAAAATATGTGTGCGTGCAGAAGTATTTGGGTGTATGGGCGCGTATGTATGTGCGTGCAGAAGTATGTGGGTGTTTGAGAGTGTGTGCGTGTGTGTGTATTAGTGTACTGTGAGTGTGGTCACTGAAAAACGCTCATTAAAATTTTAAAATTTAAAAAAATATGAAAAAATTGAAAGAAGAAATTAGTGTATGCATCGCTGGGCGTCATCATGCCTTTCAGCTGCAAACATCACGTTCACACATGAATGCCTCGCTGAACGTGTGCAAACATGAACAGACCTGAGTGAACATGAATGAAAGGATGGATGGATGGTGGATAGATGGATGAATGGATGGATAGATGGATGGATGAATGGATGGATGGATGGAAGGACGAACGGACGGACGGATGGATAGGCGGATGAATGGTTGATTTGACAAGCGTGTCAGACATTAATAAGTGTGAGCAGGTTTAGTAACGAAGAATAATCCTGAGTATATATAGAATAAAGTATTCAAAAATAATGGAATAAAATAATAGAATGAAAAATGATAAGAAAAAGAGAATGAGAAAAGTAAGAAGAAACGGGATACAAACACACGCAAACATATGCGAACAAATGTGTGAACTGATCGAATGAACGCGAACGTGGATGAACGCGAACAGGACAGAGACATGATTGATGAACAAATGAACGTAATAAAGTCAGACGACTAAGGAACCAGTACCAGTGGTGAGGAGGTAATTGATTGATGGGACCACTAATAAATGGATAAATGTATTAAAAATACCGATGGATGGATGGATGAATAAATGGATAAAATTATAAATAGATAGATGGGTAATTAAATCGTATTTGATTAAACGAATAGATAGAAAAAATGAATAGATGGATGGTTAAATGATAAAAAAATAATTGATAGTTGGGCACAGATAGGTCGGCATATATATTTATACAAAATGGTGGACGACTGGGCGAATGAATGGACGAAATAAAAATGGTAAATGAATGATTGAATGATTGAATGAATGAATGAGTGAGTGAGTGAGTGAATGAATGAATGAATGAATGAATGATTGAATGAATGAATGAATGAATGATTGATTGATTGATTGATTGATTGATTGATTGATTGATTGATTGATTGATTGATTGATTGATTGAATGAATGAATGAATGAATGAATGAATGAATGAATGAATGAATGAATGAATGAATGAATGAATGAATGAATGAATGAATGAATGAATGAATGAATGAATGAATGAATGAATGAATGAATGAATGAATGAATGAATAAACGAACGAACAAAAGAACGAACGAACGAATGAATGAACCAAATAAAAGATGTCGCATGGATCGGTAGATGGATGGACAAACGAACGGATGAGTGTATAAATATAAAGACGGATAGTTTTCACGTGAATTGATTGATTGATCGATCGCGAATGAATGAGCACTTGGATATGCGGAGTGATGGATGCAAAGATGGAAGAATAAATAAATAAATAAACAATAAAAAACATAATGGAAAATATTTTATTTGACAAAATTCAGAGAAATAAATACTCAGGGACACTCTTGAACAAACAGAGCGCCAAAACTCAAGAGGTGCATGATGCATTAGAAAGAATTATTTTATTATTTCCTTTTGTGTACTTGCACACATTCCAACTGTTTACATTTCCACGTTTTATATCTGGAAAGATGGAAGTATGCGTTAGTTTTTAAAAAATAAGAATCAATGCTGATGATGAAATACTTAGGGCATTATACGGGAGTGTATAACAACGACATGAATGGAATGTGCAGATGAACGAACACAAAAGAATGAATGAATGAATGAATGTGTGAGTAAATGAAAGAGTGCGAGGGGACTCTGTCCGTGAAACAACTGATTGAGAAAAATGGGTGAAAAAATTATGGAAAAAATATGCCACTGGAAATAAAATGCAATTTAAAAAATTTTAATAAATAGTCGAAATAAAGGTCTAAAGTTATGAAAAAAAAATAAAAGGAGGAAAAAGTAAATTAAGCTGACTGAAGGCAGACTATAAAACACTGGCCTGGGACAGAATGCGCATCCGAACACGTGCCTTCTGCGAGTAAACTCAAGCAATAAATAAGCAAACAAAGATATGCACGCAATTAAACACACAAAAGAAAAGGCTCGAGCACCTTTTAGGTTCTGATAAATTCTCAAAATCCTCACGTGTACACACATTTACTTTCATTTAAATTTTTCTTTGCATCAATATATTAATAACAAACCTGTGTTTGTACCATTTACTAGAATACTATGCAAACTTCGGGTAAACAAAAAAAAAACAAACTTTATACGACTTAAAACACATTTCTCCATGCATGTGCATACTAACACACACAAACGCACACACCAATACACAAACGCTCATGATAAACACATAAACACGCAAGCAGACACAGACATAAGCACACACATAAGCACACAAACTTCAACGACAAACATTATTGCTCGCTCGAAAGAAATCCATTGGAGCAATATTTCCAATTGCCTCAATATTAACGTCAGTCCATCCATGCACATTACATCCCATCCCAACACGCGCCATCATATCCCATCCAATTACATCACATCCAATCAAATTACATCACAGCACAGCAACCTGTCTGCGTTGAAGAAACACCGCACACCTGAGCACTGCACTTGCACTTGCACGCACACACACACACAAACACACACACACACGCACGCACACATCCATTTTAACGCTGGTACATATGCATGGATGTTTTACGTTTAATAGCTCATGCACATCTAAACAACGTTTTAATAAAAACTTCCATATGCAAATATACACTGCTTCCTAAAAAAGATACGTGTAATAAAAAGTTATAAAAATATTTTAGTAAAATAAAATGGAAAAAAGAAAATAGTACGAGCATTACTTCAGGCCTAGCAATGAAATGTATGAAGAGTTAGTGAGAACAAGAAAGTGAGCTTGAGCAAGATCATACGCAAACGCAACGCACTCGCTCCATCATAATGCACATCGAGCTAACGCCACTTCAGATTTGTATGTCAATCCTTTTACGTGCCTTCCAATAATTCCTGTGTGTCTGTCTGTGTGTGTATACGTGAGTGTGTGCGTGAGTGTGAGCGATTTATAAATAACTATAGGTGTTTATAAATGTTGCAGTAAGTGTTTGTATATATGTGTGGTGCGTGTGTGTGTGGGGGGGGGGGAGGGGGTTGTAGTTCACTGCCCATATGTTCTCACAAGCAGTTATTAAGATGATTATTGTGTGTAACGACGTAAGTATGAGTTAATTTAAAAGAATTAAAATACACTATGGAAGTACGAAGATTTTAATGAAGCCAAGTTGTGAAGGCTGCTGTTTTAAAACAATCACGTTTTTAAAAAAGAACAACCAAAATTTTCGATAGTTTTTAATTTAACACGATGACAAAATAACAATCTTGCAGTTAAACTTAACAATAATTTTCCACACAAATGTTGTTGTGCCTGCTACCTGGTATGTGTAATACCGATATCAGGTAATAATTAATTCAACATTGAATCATGAATTATTTTTGCAATATTTTTTTAGTATAAATTGAGTCGAATTTTTTCAAAAGTTTCTGCAGATGACGCTTACATTCTTGAAACTGACCATCTACCAGTGAATACATCGGCAATTTTATTTCAATTTTAAAATATTCTCAGCAGTCATTTTTTTGTTAAAAACGTATCGTAGTTTTTTTCATGATCCAACTTTTTATCGTTTTTTTTATAAAATTTCAATTACCAAAAAATAGTTTTGATGTTTTTCTTCTAAAAATTAGAAACAAACAAATGATAATGAATGCAGAAAAACGTATAAACAAATCCTGAATAACTTGTTTTTTCTTTCACTCCCTTCTCTCTTTCTCTCTCTCTAACTTTTCATTCTTTTTTCCCCTCTCTTCCTCTCTTCTCATCTCTTTCTCTTTTTTGTCTTTTCTTCTAAATTTTTTCGTCTTTCTTCTTCATCTCTTTCACTCACTCAACTTTTTACTATCAATGATAACACTGACGAGAATAATAATAGCGCTCCTTGTATTTAATGACGATGAACATCATGGCCGTCGTAATGGGAAAATTTTCTTAGAACAAAAAAGAACTTTTGCTTGTTTATCTCTCTCTCTCTCTCTCTCTCTTCTTTTTTTTTCTTTCTTTCTTACCTTCTTTACCTCTTTTTGTCTCTATCTTTCTACTTGCTTTTCACCTCTTTGATTAAATTTTTATATTTTTCAGTAATTATTTTTACCTTATTATTTTTTTTTATTGAAAAAATTTTTTTTAATTTTATTATTTTACAAGTTGTTCAGCAGTCATTTTTAAATCCATCTCTTTTGAACACGTTTTGGATTTTTTTCTCTTAAAAAAGTCACTGGCTGGAATTTGTCACGTACGTTTTTAAAACTACTACTAAGTCTAGTGCTGCTGCTACTACTACTACATCTACTACTGCTGCTACTTCTGCTACTACTACAACTTCTGCTACTACTGCTACTACTACTACAACTACTAAAAGTAGTTTAATAGTGGTAGTAGTAATAGTAGCCATGGTATTACTATCAATACTAAAACATTTCCATCCCAAACGTTATTACCATCATAGCGGTAACACTTATGTTATTTTTACTGTTACATGATGCTAAAATGATTCGCTAAAAGTCAATCTGCAATTATAACGCATGAAATTAATTTTAAAAACTCTACATAAAATATAAATGCGAGTCACTAGCCATAACAAAGTCATCGTCACTTAAGACGTCATCAACAACAACAATATCGTCACTGATAACATCATCATCATCACCATCATCATCAACAACAACATCGTGACTTATGACGTCATCAACAACAACAACATCGTGACTTATTACATTATCATCAACAACAACAACAACAACATCGTCACTTATGACGTCATCAACAACAACAACATCGTCACTTATGACATTATCATCAACAACAACAACATCGTCACTTATGACGTCATCAACAACAACAACATCGTCACTTATGACATTATCATCAACAACAACAACAACATCGTCACTTATGACGTCATCAACAACAACAACATCGTCACTTATGACATTATCATCAACAACAACAACAACATCGTCACTTATGACATCAACAATGCCAGCAACATTGCAAAAGTGATACGCGAAAGATATTTAAACAAACAAATAAAAAAACTTTTGTAAAAAAAATAATTTTTCTCAGCAACTTTCAAAACAATTGTTCGTCATCAATTTTCAATCAAAACGTGCTGTTGGTCAGCAATGAAGCTAATATTTATTTCAACGTATCGTCATCATCATTTTCATCATCACGAAGCTTTTACCATCACCATAATCATCATCATCACTATTATCATTATCATTACCATTATCATCATCATCATCATCGATAGCGTCATTATCAATATTCCTACTTTAATCATAATTAAGATCGTTATTATTTTCATCACCATCACCATCATCATCATTGTCATCATCGTGATCAACATCATGTCGTCATCATCATCATCATCTTCATCATCTTCATCGTCATCATCATCATCTTCATTCCTCATCCTCATCTTCATCCTCATCGCCATCATCCTTAACATCATTTTCACTTTGAACAAGCATCGTGTAACGCGTTTCCAGAGTCGTCGAACGCTACTTCAGCCGGATCGTCACCATCATCACTCCCGTCATCATCATCGTCGTCGTCGTCATCATCATCATCATATTATCATTATTGACGTCATCATCATCTTCATCGTATTGTCATCATCGTCGTCGTCATCGTCATCATATTATCGTCATCACCATCGTGGTCATCATCACTACTTTCATTTTCAGATCATTAATTTTTCTAACACCATTTTCGCCTTTGGTGGAGAAATTTGTTCCATTGTTACCGACCCTGATATCATCTCTTTTATTTATCCACTTATTTTTTTATTATTACTATTAATTATTTGTTATTATTATTAATATTATTTTTGTTGTTGTTATTGTTGTTGTTGTTATTGTTGTTGTCGTCGTCGTCGTTGTTATCACCATCATAATTCCACCACCTATGTATCATTATTTTTTCAATGCTTCAACTTTACAACGTCATCACCACCTCGAGCAGACTTTTCTCACAACCACCATCATCACATTCTTCATCATTGTCATCATCACATTCGTCATCAACACTCTCTTCATCACCATCATCATCACATTCGCCATAACAGTCATCGCATTTCTCACTTTCGTACTCACATTTGCTACCATTAGTGACTTCACAGACACGTACATGAAGATATTTTTCCATTGTTGTTCTCGTTATCTAAATCTCATTTTCCACTTCAGCTCGCACATTACTGGCTCTCCGGATCATTTCCATATTTTGATTTGAGTTGATTATTAAAAGATTGCCTATTTGCTTCATCGTGGCAATTTTTGGTTTCGAATTGTTTTTAATTTTTCTTGTTATTGTAATTTTCATCACCATCACTACCATTTTTTGCATTTGTCATCATCATCACGACAAGAATCACCATCATCATCACAATCATCACCCACACCCAATTTATTAAATCATCACAATCACATCGTT
>NW_008704902.1:967770-972366 GCF_000326865.2 Helobdella robusta
AGCATTTTATTTTGTTTTTTTTTCACTTTCGAAATGATTCTCGTTCAGTCTTCAACATCAAATTTATCATCATTAATTTTATTATCATTAATTTCATCATCCTCAATTTTATCATCATCTTCGTTATCATCAACACTGTCACATCGACTTAATTGCTATAGCCCAAGACAAACAACTATAGCAACATCAGCAACAATACAAACGTCAACAACATCCCCATCAGCAACAACATCACCATCAGCAACAACATCACAATCAACAACAACATCATTACCGTCGTCATCGCATCATTGTCTGCTGCAACAAAAAAAAAAACAAAAGTCCCACAAAATCATGCGCTAGTTGGTGCAATTTAATAACTAAAAACGGGCCAATCAGGAATGATCAATGCTCTCTAGATTGAACGCGCGAACTGTCGGTGTTGTTGTTTCTGTTGCTGTTTATGCTGTTGATGTTGTTGTGGCATCTGCCGTTTTGGTTGTTGTTGTTGGTGTTGTTGATTTTGTTATGTTAATGTTGTTGTTGTTTCTATTGTTTTGCTGTTGTTGTTACCGATGTTGTTGTTGTTAATATTGTTGTTACTTTTGTTGTTGTTGTTGCTGCTGCTGCTGATGTGGTTTACGAATTTGATGTTGTTGATTGCACTGCTTGATTTATTAAAGTTAGTTCGTGTAGTTCTTATTGTATAATTGATATTGCAGTGATATGCTGCAGACGGTGATGACGATGACGACGACGAAAATGATGACGACGATGAGGATGTTGACAGGATTGTTACATTTCTCAGGCGACCAGGCATTATGTTCATGGAAAGATTTACACAGAGAGAGGGAGAGAGTGAGAGAAAGAGAGAGAGAGATAGATAGAGAGAATTCAACCGAGAGATGGTTTTGTTGCGGATAGCGCCGAATAAATGATGTTTTAGGCCCTATAAACAATTTTTTCAACGTTTTTTTTGAAAGCCATGGATGGCACCAATGCTACTGAAAAAAAAATAAAGAAAAATTTTTTCATTTCAAAAATTGCAGAATAATTTTTTGAGATTTACAATGTAGACAAAATGAAAAAGTTCATGTTTTTTTCAGATAGTTGAAATTATTTGGTACTTAAACTAAAGATGAGTATTTTGAAAAATAAATTTAACAAAGCCAAATTGAAAAAAGATGCTTAACGTAGTATGAGAAGGACGATGGTAGCGAATCATTCTGGATGAATGTCCAGTTTTTGAAGTATTTCTGAGGGGCTCTGTATTGAATTCGTTGGACGCAAATGCAGATTTTTTGTTAACGTTGATTGATTGTTGATGGTGGTGTCATGGAATCACTCGTTAATTAATGTTCCCAATCTTTCTTCATTAGTCCATGCTATGTTGCATGTGTATACTCTTACTCACCTGAACATAAAACTAATTAGTTGCCATTTAAAAACATTCAATCAGAACTGAATTGTTGACATTAAAGAGTAATTATACTTATTAACACAACATTCAAAAAATTTTTTTACATTACAGTTTTATTTGTAATATTATAACTTCAAAAATCATAAATAAACTGCTAGCTTAAACAAATACTTCTTATATAATGAACTATATGCACTTGAAACTCACACCAACCAAGACGATCTTAACACTGAAACTGCCCAAAGTGTAACATGTAACCCAATATTAAAGTGGCATAAACAAAACTGTAAATCCTTCATATAGCCTTCCATTTTTCATATTGCTTACAAACATGATGAGGTTTTCAAAATTAAGATTATAGTATTCATACCATCATGCTTCGCGCGCCATCATCTTGATCATCATCATCATCATCATCATCTTGATCATCATCATCATCATCTTGATCATCATCATCATCATCTTGATCATCATCATCATCATCATCTTGATCATCATCATCATCATCACCAGGACTAACACCAACATTAACGGCCAAACAGCAATTATGAAGCGCGTATTTTTTTATATGACGAAAGCCCGCCCGTCTGCACAGATAACATCTTGGCACGCTACCTTCAGCAAACATCGTAATTATTACCACGCCATCATCATCGTTAAATATCATAATTATCTTTTATGACGTAATAACATCCCTTTTGATATCAGTTAACATTTCCTCACGTTGTTATTATCGCCCTTGTATTTATACTTATCATCAGTGCGATAATTATCATCGTCATCTTCATCGTCATCATCTTCTACTCATCATCTCTAATAACCATTCGTTCTAATCATCAAAACATGTTTCCGTTAAAGACAGAAATTCAATGGAAGTGATGATGGTCGCAAGAGATTTCAGTAATTAATTAATAATTTCATTACGACACGAACCGCGCGTATGCAGCGATGTGCTTGCGTGGCTTGCTCAATTAGTTTAACGATCAACCAGCCAACCAACTAACCAACCAACCAACCAGCCAACCAACCAACCAACCAACCAACCAACTAACCAGCCAACCAATCAACCAATCAACCAGCCAACTAAACAACCAACCAGACAACCAATCTACCAACCAATCTACCAACCAATCAACCAACCAACGGTCCAACCAATCAATCAATCAAACAACTACCCAATCAACAAATATCCGACCTATCAATCAATCATCAAACCATCCAGCTGGCCAACCAAATAACTAACCAATTAACCAGCAAGCCAAATAACCAACCAACCAGCTAACCATTCAACTCCAAACTGACCATTCAATTAATTACGATAATATTGAAAGGGAATAATATAATTTATTTGCACTGACTAAATGGATGTTTTCATTATCATAGATATCGATTTTAAAAGGAGAACTAATAATAATTGTAGCCGTCAAATAAGCAATTTTGTGAAGTTCAAGTACAGTCATTGCATGCACGAATACATACAATACACACATTAAGTTCACTACACGTACAAATACACATACACGCACATACACATGCATATCTATTGATACTCATACAAACATGAACACACAAACCACGCTCACTCACACATATTTAGTGAACATACAACAATGCATTATATACAATACACATACAATGAAAATACAACAATGCATTATATACAATACACATACAATGAACATACAACAATGCATTATATTCAATGCACATACAATGAACATACAACAATACATTATATACAATACACATACAATGAACATACAACAATGCATTATATACAATGCACATACAATGAACATACAACAATGCATTATATACAATACACATACAATGAACATACAACAATACATTATATACAATACACATACAATGAACATACAACAATGCATTATATACAATGCACATACAATGAACATACAACAATGAACAATGCATTATATTCAATGCACATACAATGAACATACAATACATTATATACAATACACATACAATGAACATACAACAATGCATTATATACAATGCACATACAATGAACATACAACAATGCATTATATACAATACACATACAATGAACATACAACAATGCATTATATTCAATGCACAT
Source organism: Helobdella robusta (assembly GCF_000326865.2). Classification (NCBI taxonomy): domain Eukaryota; kingdom Metazoa; phylum Annelida; class Clitellata; order Rhynchobdellida; family Glossiphoniidae; genus Helobdella; species Helobdella robusta. The sequence continues at coordinate 971,274 of NW_008704902.1, forward strand.
ACAATGAACATACAACAATACATTATATACAATACACATACAATGAACATACAACAATGCATTATATACAATGCACATACAATGAACATACAACAATGCATTATATTCAATGCACATACAATGAACATACAACAATACTTATATACAATACACATACAATGAACATACAACAATGCATTATATACAATGCACATACAATGAACATACAACAATGCATTATATACAATACACATACAATGAACATACAACAATAAATTATATACAATACACATACAATGAACATACAACAATGCATTATATACAATGCACATACAATGAACATACAACAATGCATTATATATTATTAATATTATTACAACACTTCACGTTATTTTTAACTCCGTAAAGCATCACAGTGCTTGGGACAGGATGTATGGGATTTGCGGGTTATTTATAGGTTTATTATGCCCTTGTACTGCACACCTTTCAAGCACACCACACACACGCACGCACACAAACATACATACATACACATACTCGATACATGCACACTTATTATATACACATTTTGACACATACACATATATATATATATATATATATATATTTACCTACATATATATAAATATACACCTAGTTTATACATATATATAACACTTACATGTATACACAGGTACACACTCGTATATACACGTACATAGAGGTACGCACACGTATATACACGTACATACAAGTACACACACATATATACACGTACATACGTATACACACGTCCATAAACAGGTAAGTAACAATTACTAATCATACATACGCACACATACACATAAATATTCGACACATACACAGTTACGAATGCCTTGCATACAAATTTGTATTAGTACCGGATTATAAACGTACTTTTTCGTATTTCGAGTGCACTACGCATCTAACGGCGCCTTCTAAGAAATGCTCAATATGTTCATTTTTACCCTGGCACTTGAGTTCAATGCAACAACAGTTTCAAGTTTATAATACACACAGATATTTTTGTGATTAAAAACTTAAAATTTCTCTCCAGAAAAGAGGATGAAACTTGGAGGCGAGACATGCAAACATTTTTTTAGCTTATCGATAC
>NW_008704902.1:972508-1005903 GCF_000326865.2 Helobdella robusta
TGGAGAGAAATTTTAAGATTTTAATCACAAAAATATNTGTGTGTATTATAAACTTGAAACTGTTGTTGCATTGAACTCAAGTGCCAGGGTAAAAATGAACATATTGTGATTGTTTGTTGTCATTCTACATAGATCATATCAAATCAATCTTAACCAGCATTAATCATCAAGAGTGCCAACAACACATCAAATGAAATATAATCCGTCTGGTATGAGCAATAACATATTTATTTCAACACACATTTTTGGAAGTTGAGCAAAATAGTTTCGATATAGTTTGATAACATGAGGATTTGAATTTACATGACGTACATGGTTTGGAAGTGTAACTGAAATGAAAATGATGCGGGTGCAAGCCAGCCAGGTTCGAAAGAATGTAAGATCTCAAGACTTGTCATTCAAGTTCAACGAAGGATGGGATGGATGGCCTTTCATTGCTTGGAAATGTGTTAGGACGTTTAGAACAGTTCCATCTTATTTCGTTTACAATCAGTTTTCCTGACACAATTGTTTTAAATTTTATCTTATTCAACAATGTGCGAATATTTAAAAAAATGCAATTTGAACGTATGAACATTTCAAAACACTGCATTATCAGTTTGCATGTTAAAAAAAGTTAAATTACTTTGTTGGAGTAAACGTCCGGGAACAAAAAAATGTCAACACAAAAATGTATTGGTAAATTTCCTTATTTGTAATAACTTTCATTAGCTCAAGCCTGGAAGAAAAACTGGTTTGAAAAAATAGATTAAAGAGGTTTTTAGATGTATTCGTTAGTTTTAATGACGTTGATTGCAATAGTCATTTTAGCTATTTTTTATTATTCATTTTTGATTTTGTTGAAATTTTTTCAAAATTGTCATGCCAATGTTTGCTTGTTCAGTTTAAATTTTAATACGTTGTTGTTTTTAAGACTTAGATGGCTTTCAACACTTGGACGCACGATCAGGTGTCATGGAATTTTTTAGAAAAAATGTAAAATCTTGAAGTCTTTGAAAATTCCTATTAAAATTCAAACGGATTTTTAAAAAATTTACGATTTCTTTCCTCAGCAGACAGAAGAAGCTCATGCATAGGCACATCACGTTGCACATGTATTAAATCGAAAATTGCATTTACAGAAATGAATGAATAAATTAGAAGAGCATAACAATTGTGCGCACAAAAGAATAAATATTCAAAAAATTATTATGTATTTAAAAAATTAATAATATTTTTAAAAATTCATGTTTTTAAAAATTAATCATATTTTCTACTGCTAAAACAAACAAAATCATCAGCAGCAGGTTTCCTTGCCCAACCCTGCTTAACGTACGTATTGTATTATTAAACACGCAAAGTCCTTTGCACGCATTCTCAAGTTCAATACAATCATTCAACACATTCGAAGTCCCTTAAGGATATGCCACCAGGTGTGTGGGTGCGTGTGCGTGTGTGCGTGAATATGAGCGTGTGCGTGTGTGTGTGTTTGCTTTGGCACAACTTGTTCAGGCGTATGCAGTTTTATATTTTCAACATTTTTATAAAGCGATTAAATTTTAAAGAAGCAAAGAATTTATTCCATAATATATAATCGGATTAGCAGCCAATCAGACAGCCAGCATGTGCTCACGTGTTCTCGACAAGGAAGCCCATTGGCTGCCTGAAGCCACTCTGTTATTCATGTTTTAATGCACTAATGCACTAATATGCATGCATTCATTTATTAAACTTATTTCGTTCTTTCATTCCATTGTTCAGTCAGTCATTCTCTGTTCATCCGTTTCTTTAATTTATTTTTTTACTAATAACACGAAAGTTTTTAACTTTCTTGGGCCACTATCTTATTTCTTCAATAGCTAATTTTCATTTTTTATATATTTACAACTCATTTGTTAATTCATTTTTTTCCCATCCTCCCATTATTCATTCATTCATTCTTTCATTCATTCATTCAATTTTTCATCACCTCTCAATCGTTCGTAACTGCATTGTGTTCTGACAAGTGCAACTTAACGTAACAAGATTATGAGATGCATTGTCGTGCTAAGTGTTTCTGGAAATTTTTATCAGAATTTTTATTTTATTAGATTATCATTTCAAATTTCTGGGCAAATTTTAAAAGGTTCAATTTGTTCACTCGATAATTTTCCATTAAACTCTTCAATGGATTTAGTCGGGACCACGTTAATTTAATTTGTCATTTATCAACCAAGTTAAAAAGACATGAGAGACTCATTGATTCATTCATTCATTGATTCATTCATTCATTTATTCATTCATTGATTCATTCATTCATTGATTCATTGATTCATTCATTGATTCATTCATTGATTGATTGATTGATTGATTGATTGATTGATTGATTGATTGATTGATTGATTGATTGATTCATTCATTCATTCATTCATTCATTCATTCATTCATTCATTCATTCATTCATTCATTCATTCATTCATTCATTCATTCATTCATTCATTCATTCATTCATTCATTCATTCATTCATTCATTCATTCATTCATTCATTCATTCATTCATTCATTCATTCATTCATTCATTCATTCATTCATTCATTCATTCATTCATTCATTCATTCATTCATTCATTCATTCATTCATTCATTCATTCATTCATTCATTCATTCATTCATTCATTCATTCATTCATTCATTCATTCATTCATTCATTCCTTAACTCATTTTTTCACTTATTCATTCATGGCGTCAGCTTAATTTTCGAATTGCACGTGATTTGTGTTGGCAGGGAGGCATGCAGTTGAGTATGGAGAGGCAGTGATATCATTGAACGATCTCTATCCTTACTGTTTCAAATTTTTTTTTTTTTTTTAAGTTTTTTTGTTCCTTCCAGAAACTGTTTTTGTTATGTTTTGTTTTGTTTTACAAATGTAATGTCTTTTGTTTTTAATTATTCAGCCAAAACTTTCAATAAAACTTTTTTCTGAAAAATTAATTTTAGTTCAAAGTTAAGCAATTGATTTCACGAACAGTTTTTTTTGCATTTTGTATTTACCTTCTTGTTATAGGTTTTAAAATGGAAAGCGATCTTAGGTATAATGATTTGAAGAAAAATGTCTAAAAAATTCTTTTGTGGTTTGTTTTATTTTATATGTTTGTTTTTTATATGCACAAAAACTAAAATCAGTAAACGTGTTAGTGAAACATGCATCCACGTGTATGTGTTGATGTATGTTTGCTGTAGACAATGCGTAGATGTAGAACACTATTTGTATGTTTTCTCAAAACTTCAATCTCAATTTAAGGTTTCAACAATTCATTTTTATGTAAAAAATCAAGAAAGGGTTTTAAAGTGACGTTCAAAACTAATTTAAACTTTAAAGTTAAAATTATCATTTTGTAATTGTATGCCATTTAAGTTTTAATATTTTGAAGACTAAAAATAAAATATATGAACACCAAAACCTTTGTCTGAAAACGTCAAAAACAGCAAGTTATAAAGTTGTTTAGCATAAAAGGTCGATATGAGGTAGGGTAGACGACAAGAGAGGGAGTCTCCAAAAGAAGGATAATGTGACTAAAAGTTATTATTAATATTCCTCCGTTGAATATTTGTTGAAAACACGGCTCTTAATGCTTCTAATCAGGAAACTCTTGATGTGAGATAACCTAAATAAAAGTCGCCAGCAAGTGTGTGTGTGCTGTTGATGCTTCTAGAAAATATTGAAGAGAAAATGTAATAAATAAATGATTATAATTATTAATTATTATTATTAATTATTATTATGTGTCATTATTATTAATATTATTATTATTATTGTTGTTGTTTGTTTCGTGAATTTTCATTTTTCCATCCCAATTTGCCGAATGATGAATTCAATTACGTAAGAACAGTGCCACGATTTAATAAACAATAACACCATGATTTATTCAGCGAATTAAAAAACGAACAAGCGAACGAACAAATGAACGAACGAACGATCGAACGAATGATTGACTGAGCAAATAAATAAACGAATTACAAACGAACGAACGAATGAATGAATGATTGACTGAATGAGCAAATATACACACGAGTGACTGAATGAGCAAATATACACACGAGTGAATGAATGAATGAAAAAAGAATTGAATGATAGATTAATTAATTCTCTAAACTGAGAACGAATAAGAGAAGATAATAAAGAAAGAGCAGACAGATGCTTCGAAGCTAACTTGGATATAATTGCTAATGAAAAATTGCGTGACAACATGTCAAAACAAACATTAATTACAATATAATCAACGTTGAAAACATCAAAATAACATTAACATCATCCGAATGACATTAAAGGCCTCATAATAACTCTAAACATATCACATCTTTGTTTACAACAGTTTCAACAGGGTTATCATCATCCTCATCACCACCATCCTCATTGACATCATCATCATCATCATCACCACCACTATCGTCACCCATATCATCATCATTAACATCACCATCTTCACTATCATCAACGAAAAAATAAAAACTATTGCAATAAATTAAGAAAGATGGCAAACATTTTAACAAACGGAAGGCAATAATGGGGCAACTTTTAAATTTTAAAGTTGTTACCAAAAACACAACAATAGAAAAAAATCCTCTTTAAATTTTACGCATAGAAACTGTTTATTTATCTACTACTACTACCTACTGCTACTACTACTACTACTAATATTAATAGTAGTAGTACTATTCAACTACTACTAGCCTAGTATTATTTTTGCAATTGCTATTTATGTATGCCACTACGAATTTTATAAATTTTCTATAGTCATGAGCGCCGCTGATGTCGCTACTATTACTTTTGTGAAATGCTAATAAATTTTTTAATATTGTCTCAGCCCTCTACCCGTAACAAGATGAAACCCTCAGTTACTAATAAAATTTTAAAACACAGCAAGACCTATCTATTATTCATTGATGCTGTTTTGCGAATTCTTTGTACATAAATGGATTGTAGAAAAGTGAATTGCTAATCTTAAACATTTTCCGTCGTCATCATTAAGCTCAACGTTACAGTCTTTAATGCTAATGCGATCGTCAGCTTCTAATTTGTGTTCTAATTTTGAAATCATCACTTGTTTTGTACACAGAGTTATACACGCTTCTACTAGTTCATTCAAAAACTCCCAATGCAATGCATGTACAATTGATGTTTCAAACACGTGTACAATTATTTAAATCAGCATAGTTCTGCGTGCACACCACATACACCTGTACGTTTGTATTAAATACATACATGGAAATGTAGAAGTGGAAACCCTTCGTTAAACGATCGCTTCTTGAATTTTTGATGAAAACACAACACTTAAATAGAAATCTAATTAGACGAATGATGTTTTACATGAATGTTAAATAAGGATTTATTTGGTTTATCCTACTAAACCTATTAAACGGTATAAACTTTTTTCAATTAGCTTACGTTTAACAAAGCATGTCAAAAGTAAATCGTAAGCAAATTGTTTTAATGTAAAATATTACAGGAACCAAACGTTTTAAAACACATGCAGAAATGCTTACAAATAAAAACTGCCGATGACATGTCTAAAAAGTCAAATTTGAAGGATGTAAAACAAACCTCAACTAATTTTTGAATTCGTTTTGCGAATTTAACTTTGAAAAATCTAAACGACAAATCAAAATAAATGAATGAGAATTAACACTCTACAAAAGCAATTTGAAAATCTCCTCCAATCAGATGATGGCATCGCCATTCCAATTCCTGTTCTGCTGGAGGGAGAGGAGTCGGTCCTGGAGTTCATTGACCTGCCGTACACAGGGGTGGGTTGTTGGATGGATTGTCCGATGGATGGATGGATGAATGGATGAATAGATGAAATGATGGATGGATTGATGGATGGATGGATGAATGGACGGATAGATGCTAATCATTTTGAAAGAAGTTGAACAAGTTGAACAAGTTGACGATGATAAATATTAAATAAAACTATGATATTGGGTTAAGAATGAAAAAAATATCATGCACATGCTATTTGCGATGAAATTTGGGAGATGATTCAATGAGTAAGACTTTTAAGAGTTGTTTGCTTCTGTGACAATTTTGATGAAAATAATCTATCCACTGAATTCAACAATGATAAAAAATAACGGTTAAGTTAACAAACCAATGAACAACAGGAACTGGACACGTGGAGAGAGTATGACGTGGATGGATACATCATCGTCTATTCAATCATCGACCGTAGAAGTTACCAGAAAGCAGTCGAAATTTTGTACAGTATCAGGGAGTCCAATGACGTCAGGAGACCAAAAATAACATTAAACAACAATGACAACAATAACAATAATGAAAACAACAACAATAGCAATAAACACGCTAGGTTTGGCAAAGGCAGTGGCTACAAGACGTTACATGATTCGGGTGGTAGTGGTCAGAGAAGCGGCTGGAAGAGCTCCGATAAGAAACCGATAATTGTCGTGGCAAACAAAAGTGATCTAGAAAGATCTAGGATTGTCGGGAAAGAAGGTTGATTTGATTTTTGCTAGATAGATGTTTCATTGTTATTTGAAATTTTAAAATTTTTAGTTTTACAATTTCAAGACAGAATTAATTGCATGAAAGAAAGTTAAAGTCTAAATTAAGTGTTTTAAAAACATTTTCAAATTTCCAAAACAAACTATATATATATATATATATATATATATATATGTTCACGTAGCCATAAAATTATACATTTAAAAAAACTATCTACTTGCTAGACACAAATTCTAACAAAATAGACCATAACAACCAACTGAACTTCGCAGAGGGCAGAACTTTGGCAGAGATGTACAACAGCAAGTACATTGACGTGTCGGCCATCTTGAATCACAAGGTCGATGACCTCTTGGTTGGAATCCTCAAACAAGTGAGACTCAACCAGCAGAACGCTGCTCTCCTCACCCCTGCTCAACATCGAGATTCCTCCACCTCCCTGACAACCAGTCAGTGCGATTTTTATACTTTCATAATCATGGGACTCTGAAAAATATTCGCACGTACTTTAGGAATATTTATTTTTTATTTATTTATTTATTCATTAGAAAGCCAAAAATATTTGTTGAATTGTACTATGGAATTGTTCTCTACAACAGAATTTTACTAAGAAGTTTTTATTTACTAAGGAATTTTACTTGTTGAATGTTTCTTATTTTGAATAATTTGTGTTGGTGATTAAATGCTTCATTTTATTTGTTCCATTGGGTAGATTCTGTAGCTGCTTTCGTCCACTCTTGTTATTTTTATTCTGACTAATTTCGGCTGGCATTAAAAACTTTTTCAATTTTTTTGTAATTTATTTTTTGTAATTGAATTCTTAAAATAATTAATTAAATAATTAATTAATTATTTCAAACTTCAGCATCAAGCACCAACCGGAAACACCATCATCATCAGCAACAACACAGAGGATCACGTGACGACAGCAGTCTGATTGGCTGCTTCTCTAGATCGAAACATAACCTGCTGACCCGATTGGTCAGAAGAACTTCCAGGAGAAAGAGGTCAAGGTCGTGTGAGAATCTTTTGAGGTTGTGACGGTTGTGGAAATGTGGCGATGATGGTGGCGATGGTGTTGATGATGATAGCGGTGGTAATGATGATGATGGTGGTTGTTACGGCGACAGTTTTAATAATGATGACGATTCAAGGAGTTAAATGGAGTAATGAGATAATGACGATGATGATGATGAAAGTGTATAATCGTGGCGCTAAACATGACAGGAATTAAAATATACCGCTTCAGTAGAAGATGGGCGATGACGACGACGATGATGAAAATGATGATGACGATGATGAAAATGATGATGACGATGATGAAAATGATGATGATGACGATGAAAATGATGACAATCAGAATGGTTACAATAACGATGTTGATGATGGTAACGAAGATGATGTTGATAGCAAAGAGCACGCTGACAATAGTGATAATGATGGTTAAGACGTGCAAGAATGAAAGGTAGGTGGCAAAAACATGATGAATGACATAACAGTGGCAAAAATGTTAACATAACAACTCTGCTTATGACGATGATGAGATGAGTGGAATTTGTCTGATGATGATGAAGATGCCAAAAATGATAATGACGGAGAAATAGCTTGATGATGATGATAATGATGATGATGATGATGATTACTTGGTTGATTGGCTGGATGGTTGGCTGGTTGGTTGAATGAAGACTGCACCTTCAATTTCCACATATGTTCCAACAACGTTTCCAGCATGTTATCCAATCAAAATGTATTACATAATGATCAATATATATAATACTTAAATACGTGTATTTGTTTGTTTGTTTGTGTATGTGTGTGCGTGTGTGTGTTTGGGTGGATGGCTGGGTGTTTGTGTGCGCGTATACATTATGTATATATACAATTCAATGTTTTGTAAAATGCTTATTTTCAGTGTAATCTTAAATTGAAAATTAAAAAAAAAATATTTTTTAATGTCGATGATGTTGAACTCAGTGATGTTCCATAAATTTCATAAATTTTGTTATCTTCTATATGGATTTAATATTGAAATTAATGATTAAATAGCTATCAACTTGGTGATGATTTGATAATTTTAAATTTAATTCTTTAGATGATGGTTTTTAATAATTTTAAAAAATTCTGAAATTTTCAAACTTACCAAATATGTAATTAAACGCTGATTAACATTAACATATCAAAGCTTCTCCTATCTCAAGATATCAAACGAATATATCGAATCGTAAACTTCAAATTGAATAAATTTTCAATTATTAATTTCGGCAGCTTAGAAACTTTATAAAACTTTTTATATATTATCTTAAAATTATATGAAAACATGTCTAATCTGAAAAGACTATCTAGCATTTGAGTATTTGAAACATTTTTTCATTACATTATTTAACATTTTAAAAGCATTTATACCAAATAATTAAAAAAAACATTTGTTTAAAAGTATTTTATTATTGTCGCACTATTTGAGTCTGCAAATATCTAGACTCGATTGTTGCTAAAAGCCACAGTACCTAAACATTCAATGATAAAATTTGAAATGTAATGTATATAGGACAGTGAAATTTATTTTGGGTTTTTCACAAATTATTATCAATATAAGCACTTTTTAAATGCTGTGTTTGTTACGAATTAAATTCTCATTGCTAAAGAAATATTTTTTAGATCTAGCTATTGATAAAAGTTAAAAATTATTTTTTCATTGTTTTTATTCGTGACGTAACAATGAATTAAACCAGTGACGCTATTTGTTGATGATAATAATATTAATAATTTAAATGTTTATTATTTATAACAAAAAAATAAGCCATCTTGAATATAAAAACAATCTGTTTACAATTGTTTATGTTTATATTTAGTATAATCTGTTTAATAGTTTATTGTGTAGTTTATTCTACATGGTTACAAGTTGTATTGAGTTTGGTTACTAAAAATGTTGACAAGTTCCTTAAAAATGTTTTTCATGTTAAGTTTCATACTAGTACAGCAGTAATATATTAATATCATTCTTATTAGTATATACTTGTATCACTTTGAATTACATTTAAGTTAAATTGAGTCATGTTTAATGATTCTCTTTTTTTTTACTTCTTCATAAAATTTGTTAATTTTGTTGTTTGTGAGTTGTTCGTTTTGTTTTGTTTGCTTGAAAAAACTTTTTCTGCACGTCAGATGGCGTCTGCTTGAATTGTAATATTTTCCTACCCATCATTACAACTCATCTCGCTTTTTAATAGTTTTTATCGATAATTATTTTTCATATAATAATGTTATGATAACTCATGTTAAGTTGTACAAAATTTTAACCGTAATTGTTCAATTGTGGTATCATGGTTTGCCCTTGACTTGGATCACTCTTAAATACCACTAAGTGAACGGCGACAAAACCAACGATGATTTTTACTTTCTATGTTCATTCATTTCTCATTACGTTAGCCAATTTCTGGTCAAAAATATTTGTATAATAAATGTAACTGGTTTAGCAAAGAATATATTTTTTTAAATTTGCACATTTATTTATTTGTTGGTAGATATTATACAATATTGTATAATATCTACCAAATTTTTTTAATAAATTGAACAACTCCCAGAAAATTAAAGTGAGAAAAATTGAAAAGACAAACTTTTAATTGGTTAATGTCAACACTTCGGAAGAATTTTGCAATATATTGTATTTATTTATCATTTGTTTATAATAACATCAAAAATTAATCAAAATTTTAAAATATTATCTAAAAAATTTTTGTTGAGTTACTTCAGCATTTTATGTTAATTTGCATAATTAATGTTTTTATTATTTATGTATTTAAATATTTTTTCATAATATAATGATAGCCCATCTGTCGGTGTATTTGTTTTATTGAAATTACACATTATCGATATTTAATGACGATCCCTCGAACGTGGAGTAGGAACATCATTGTTTGTTTTATCAAGACTCACTTGAAATGTATTCTCTAATTATTATTCCATTGTAAATAAATAAATCCAGACAGTACATTACAATTTATTTCAATAATCAATTATTTTTTTTTATAAAATAAATCATTTAAATCTAGTTTAAATTCAAATATTAAATTAGAAAATATTCAACGGCTAGACGCCAGTTTTAATTTTTCCTTTCGAGACCTCGTCAAACTGGAAAGCGTCGTAGTTCTTAACGAAGCAAGCCTCACACAGAGGTGCATAGTCACTTCTCATTTTTAAGGAGCTGTACCGGCTGCTACCAGCCCTGCCGCTGCTACAGCTGCCACCACACCTCCGACCACATTCAACGTTTTTATTTTTGCAGCACTCGCCAGATGTTTGGGGATTTTGAAGGATTGTTGAACTCTCTGCTAGGTCGTCGTCTCTGCGTATGAATTTGTTGAAAGTGTCGATGGATGGCGATTTGTGAAATTTTGTAAACCTGGACGTGAATGATTCAAGCAGCGTTTTGAAACGTATCTTGCTGCTGTGGCTGGTGTGGTCGCTGCTGTTATTGCTTTTGTTATTGCTGCTGCTGGTGGTGACTATGTTTTTGGATGATTTTGGTTTTTGTTCAGCTTTTTTTCGATTAATTCTGAAACCATTTTTAATGCCATTGTCCACGTTCTCGTTACTTTTGGCACGGTCATCATCACCATCATCACCAACGCTGTCATCATCAGCCTTATCATCATCTGCACACTGACACACAGCATTTACATCTTGAAACTCTAAAGCACCCGTGCTATCATCCAAGTACCGAGATACAAGCGATCCAGTGGTCGTGTCGAGACGGTTCGAATATCGAGATCCGATATCGAATTTGGAATAGCAGCACATCTCCACGTTTCCTGGATCTGTTGGGTTTGATGGATGTCGTGTGGGAAGAGGTGACGTCAGAAGATGTAGCGGTTCAGAAGAAAATGTTGTTGTTGTTGTTGTTGTTTGTGATGATGGGGAGGAGATTGTTTTGTTAGTTAGGGAATAAATGTTCATGTTTCTTATGTTGTCGTTGTTCATGGGAATGCCGTTTTCTATAGTGTTGTTTTTGCTTGTACAAACATTGTTAGCGATATTAATTTTAATTACGTTGCTGAAAATTTTATTTGTTGTTGTTAGCGTTGTTGCTGTAATTGATGGTGTGGTATATGCATGAGAACATATGTAACAACAACTACTACAACCGCTGTTGCTGTTGCTGCTGAATGGAGAACTTGAGCAAGTGATGTTTGAACTGATGTTGATGGCATTAAAATTAGAGATGTTGTTGTTGTTGATGCTATTGCTGTTGTTGTTGGTAATGTTGTTATTGCAGACGTTAGATGGGCTGTTGAAAGTGTTGATAATTTTATCACGTTGCAGTGATTTCAAATGTTTATTGTGATCGTACAATATCTCAGGCAAGCAGTTAGTATTCCTGAGAACAATGTCTTTGCATTCTTCGATGTTGTCAACATTGTTGTCAACAATGTTGTGCTTGTAGTTTTCATGCTTGCATCTGATGCACGTGCTACTACAAAAGTTGTTGATGTTTGTCTCGTTTAAACTACAATCGCTTTTTGCAGTGCCCGGTTTGAAACTGCTTATTATGCTTCTTTTGTTGTTACAGATGACGTCATTATCGTCAATGTTGCTATCGTTGCAGTTGTTTTTGTTGCAGATGCTTATGTCGTCATTATTATTATTGTTGTTGTTGTTGTTGCAGAAAGCCTGGCATTCGCCGCAATTGATTTTGTATTTGTTACAGATTAAGATGTTTCCGCGCTGTTCATCTGTGGGATGTGATTTAATGCTGCCGTGTTAGCGCGCATGCCGATGAGGCATCGATATTGTGGCTGCCACTGCAACTGCAACCTACTACACCAGCAAACAAACAACAACTCATCGGTCAATAAAGTCGTTTTTACATTACCAAAAAAAAAAAACACCAAGAACAACAACAATAACATCAAAAACAACAGCAAAAACACTATTATCAATCATAATTAGATCATCGTCGACAAAGTAATAACAACATCAACAACAACAACATCAACAACAACAATAGCAACAAAACGAGCAGCACCAACTTGTCTCAGTGCTACACATCTCACACTTTTGATACCCTCCTCGAAAACTTCTCAAGCCCATCAGGTTTCTCCCAGCATCATAATCATGACCACCATCCTCGCTGTGCCCCTGGCAATAAGAATCATCATCATTATCGACCGTGAAATGTTGAAAAGATATTTCCCTGGGCGTGGTGTCATCTGCAACATTGTTGCTGTTGCAGTTGTTGAAGTTGTTCTTGATGTTTTTGTTGATGCTAGTGTTGATGTTGTTGTCGTTACAGCTTAAAAATAGCGTTATCTCGTGATCATCAGACGGTGCCATAAAAGGAAAATTATTGTTCGTTTTGTTGCAATTTGTTGATAAGGTTGAAGCCATTTTAGTTGGAAAATTTTCACCGTGTTGGCAACATTTTAAACAACAACATAGTCTGTTTATGAATCGCTGATTACGTCGTTGCCAATTTTGTGAAGGTTGTTGAAGTTGTTGCTGCTGAAGGAATTGATATTGCAGTGGCTGTTTTTGTGGCTGGTGATGCTGAAGTCGTGTAGTGTTGGTGTCATCGTTGAACAAGTTGTGGTCGTTGTGGTTGTTGCGGTCGTTGTGGTTGCTGTGTTGAGCGTGATACAGAACGTACCTGAATTGGTTTTTGTTGTTGTGACTGACTACCGGTGTGTTGTCATCACGGTTGATTATTAATATGGAACAATATGAAACAACATTGAATAACTCGAGATATTGAATTCTAAACTGTTCACACTCTGTCAATGTTTTAGCCTGGATGCATTCAGAAATGCCATACACTTTTATGGCTTGCATTTAACAATTCCTATGATGACGAACTCGCTGCAGTTTGCACTTTCCGCACTCAAATGCGGGCGGGTTCAACCGCGAATAAAAATCAAATCTTCTTACACCTTCGCGCGCAGTGAGGCGTGTACACACAACATGCACGCACATACAACATGCACGCACATACGACATGCACGTACATACGACATGCACGTACATACGACATGCACGCACATCCAACATTCACACCACAAACACATTGGTATGCATTTATAATCACAAACACTCATGGGACGCATACACATAATAAAATAAGTTTAATAAAAATGGTAAGCAATAAAAGCAGCCGATACCGAAAGAAAGACGTGCTCAGATCTAACCGACCGACACGCCGACTGACCGACCGACCGATGTTAGCATCACTTCAATATTAAGAGCGGTTCACGGAGCATTAACTTCAAGCTTGCACATCTCTTTCATGACGGGTTTCCGGGTGGGATTGCTTCAGAGTGTCATTCGAAGTTGTGCGTGAACGTATATTCGAATAATTTGTTAGCTTACAAGTTTGCCATACTTGCAATGCTTGGGCTTCCTTCGTGTTTTGCTTGCTTCATTTGCTAAGGTCACATCATATCAAAGGCAAGCAGTGAATAAGATACGTAGTGTGGTGTTATAACGAAACTGATAGAAATTAATAATGTTTGTGTGTGTGAGCATGTGTGTGTGTGTACGTGTGTATGAGTGTGAAAGTGTGTGGGTCCGTCTGTATCTTTATAAAACGACAAATATATTATTTAGCAATCCTAAATTTGTTGGTGATGACAAATGAGGATGATGATGCGAAGATGATGATGGTGGAGATTTCTATTCGCACTGATGATATTGTGATGTTGGAATGATTAATGAGAATGCTTATTGCAATCATCGCAAAGGCTGTAGTCATCATAATCATCACTGCCTCGACCACTTTCTAATCACGTCATCATCATCATCATCATCATCATCATCATCATCATCATCATCATCATCATCATCATCATCATCAACGTCATCATCATCATCATCAACAACAACAACAACGTCGTCGTCATCATCATCATCATCAACAACAACAACAACGTCGTCATCATCATTAACATCATCATCATCTGCAGCAGCAAAAAACTCAATCAAATCTTTTTTCGTATTAATGAGAGATTATTGCTCTTATTAATAATGCGGTTTCGTTAATGATTTAACAATTAATAATATTATTACCCTCCAAATAATTATAATAATAATATTAGCAATAAAAAAAACGATTAAAGTAATGATGATAATAGCGATGAAAAATGATAACAGTTTGAAGAAGTATCGACCCATATTAATAACAATAATAAAAAGATAATAACAAAAAAATAATAATAACAAAATAATAACAATAATAATAATAATAAGAGTAATAATTATATAGTTTAGGAGAACGTCAGTCCCTTATAAGAGTTAGTAATGAAATTATTATGAATGACGGAGCGATACATCATGAATGCAATAAAATGGCCGTATGATGTGGCTGATGGTGGACGGTATGTATGTACAATTGTACATACATACATACATACATACAAACATACATACATACATACATACATACATACATACATACATACATACATACATACATACATACATACATACATACATACATACATACATACATACATACATACATACATACATACATACATACATACATACATACATACATACATACATACATACATACATACATACATACATACATACATACATACATACATACATACATACATACATACATACATACATACATACATGTTGTTTCATGATGATATAAATTTGGTCACAGGAAGAGAAGAAAATATCATCTCAACATTGCCTACCATTCTTTGTATATAATTTTTCTTTTCAACCAAGTTCAAGTTTAAAGAACCCACGGGTCTTATGGAGGAAGGTAGCCTCAGGCCCGATGGGTATACTCACCATGGGCGCAGGGACGTTCCCTTGCTTGGGACGTTACGTTCCCTCACACCATGGCTGAAAGGTACATTAATCTTACCTCACAGGAGGCGGGTGCCACTGCCTTAAGAGCCGCAGACTTTAAAAATTCAAAATATGCGGCTCTTGCAGAAAGCAAAATTTTTCAGCCAGTCTGCATTGAGACCTTTGGTCCAACCGATGCTCAGACTCAGAGTTTTCTGAATGAACTCTGTAGCAGGATTGTAAAAGTATCGGGTGACCCATTAGATAAGAGTTATGTAAAGCAATCCTTTTCTATTTTACTTCAAAAATATAATTCTTTCTGTATTTTGGATGGAGCGTTAAAATACCTGTCTGTGCGAAGCGTTTAACATAGATTGAAGCTGAACCCGGAGATGATTATTACTTCCCTATAGTTCTAATCAATTATGGGTTCATACATACATACATACATACATACATACATACATACATACATACATACATACATACATACATACATACATACATACATGCATACATACATACATACATACATACATACATACATACATACATACAAAAAAAAATGTAAATTCTTTACTTTGGTTCTAATTAGTATTAACCATTCATTCAAATTGAAGTACCAAAAAATATTGACTATTTCTAAATCTTGGGGCGTCTCAATAATGGTGGGCGAATTTTATCAAATCTTTTTTCATATAAAACTGTTTGAATTAAGTTAAGCATTGACGTGTCTACAATTTGATGATTTTATTTGACAGGCATAGTCCATCACGTGGTAATTTTTTCGGGGATTCAAATCCGTTACAGAGGCGTAGCTAGGCTAGCAACATTTGATCATTAATTTTTTCGGCTACAGAAAAATCTTTCCTTCAATCGTTAACATCTCACATAATAAAGTACAGAACCACAGTACAAAAACTGTTTGAGGTACAGATTGGGAGGTGGCAGTCAATCAAAAATTTTGTTCGTTGAATGTTATGGAGGGTAGTAATTTATTTGAAATTTTTGAAATTTTGAAATTTTTGAAATTTCAGATGCTGATGACAAGCGAAGGGATGGCTGGGCTTTAATTCTCGAAAAACTGTGGCTTAACTTTGTCATACATTCTTCCAAACTGTGGCCTAGCTTTGTCATACATACAATAATCTATCACTGTACTATGTCAGTTCAATGAATTTAGCAACTACTGGAACAACGTACACACGTACCTACACTTGTGAATGTATTAAGTTCGTACAGCTGACAACAGATGAAAACTGAATAATGAATGTAACTTGCCATATAAAGAATGGTGTTAAGTAACTTCAATAAATTATTTATTATAAACTTTTTGCTTTTGAATATTTTTAGTTTTTAGTCAGCGCTCTCCCATTAGTACAAAGAAAAGTTTTTTTTAAATGTTATCGATATGGAGATAGATTATTCTAATAACAAATTATTTTTCATGTAACAAAACCTACACCTACACTCATTTAAAAAGAGCCGCAAATTTTTATTATATCATTAGTTAACAAATTCATCTACATATAACCATTGCCTATATAAGTACCAAAAATTAACGTCTGTGTTCATAAATTCAAATTAGAAAATAAATTATTTCTCTAAAGAAAAGTATGGTTCACTGTTCACAGATGTTCGAATAACATTTGTATGATCAAAAATCTCCATCACATAATTTCATTAGCCAAAATATTGTGACACATAAACAAGCCTGCAACAATGCATGAAGCACTCATCCACGTGTATCTATGCACAGCAGACCGCACGTGCACACCCCTACAGACACACACGGAGACATCTCTACAATGTAGAGAGCAGCACACTGAGGAAATGTGCTTATGAATTAAATCATCCCATGATGACCAGGCAAAATGAGATAACAAATATCAAACGCGAACATAATTTACGCAGACGTACAAGCATTTAAATACACAAACAAACCCAACAATACTAACCAACACTAATCATGACACTGGCACGTTCCGAAACCTCAACAACAAAACGAAAAATAACTACAACGGTATATCAGCATTGTTACGCACGCACTCGCAGACTCGCATTCAGCAAACAAACATATACTTCAACTTTGAAAACGCACGCGAGCTCCCGGCGGATGGCGCAATAAATTTTAGGGCCAAAAAAGCAATAGGTGAGAGGTGACTTGCACGAGCAATGCCCGTCATATTCTCCACTTGCCTTCTCGGTCAAAAGCAAAATTCAATAAATGAATGAGGAAAAAAATTGGGCACACGAGCGGGATTTCAAAAGTTCAGTAATTCTCTCTCAGCGTTTTTTTCGTTTGTCTGTGTGGTTGTGTGTCCCGGTGGTTTTGTCTTTGTATGTCTAGTTGTATTTGTGTTTGTACGTCTGGTTTTGTTTGTGTTATTGAAATACAATTGATCAGTAGCTTGGTATATTCATCTATGTTTTCTTTTAATAATATATCTTGAATGTGTTAACAAACATTTAAAAAATTCATTCTATAAAACTTAAAATAAAAATCAAAAGAGAAAGAGATAGAAAAAAAAGAAATAAAGAGTGACAAGAAGAAGAGAATGATATCAATGGTCCCTTAATGCTTGAAGACAGTGAATCAAATTAACTTTAAATTACTTCGTTTTATTGAAGTAAATGACGTGAGTGAATGAGGTCTGAGTATACGTTCGCTCATGTACGTATATATACATACAAAACTCTATATGTACGTATATATACATACAAAACTCTATATGTACGTATATATACATACACAACCATATATGTACGTATATATACATACACAACTATATATGTACGTATATATACATACACAACTATATATGTACGTATATATACATACACAACTATATATATATAGGCTGGTGTTATACTACATAGAAGGTACGTATTGGCCTGTAATGGAGTTTTATTCTGGCCAAGAACAGATCGATCCAAATAATTTGTCAAATTTTTTGCATAATTTGATGAATAAATAAAATTGATATAAATAAATATAAATGATATTATTTTTCAATTTAATTTTGTTTGTGTGTACGTCTGCTTATATGCATCGCTCGCTACTGCACCAGCCAACAACAGCCAACAATAGCCGCTAACACCATATTTAATGTTATTTCCAAACAACCAGCATCTGCAGTTACGTCATACGGAGAACAGGCAGGTTTAATTCTGTATGAAATTATTGACGAAGCAATTATTTAATGAATTCCAGACTTTATCGCAATGGTCATGACTATAAATTTCACACATTTGATCATTGTCATTGTTACAATTATAACAAAAGTATCACCCACATCCAAACTGACCAACCTACGTCATTATTATCACATCATCAACACCTCATCACCAGCGCTAGTGTGCTGAAAGTGTTTAAAATGAAGAAATGCTAGGTAAATTGAAATTCTTCTCGAGTACTGCCGAATAATTCCTTTCGTATTTGATTGCATGTACGCTCGTGCGTGCGGGCACTCAAAAGCGTTTTAGTTTTCCAGCAACTAAAAAAAATCATGCACTCAATTTTTCTACGTTTTTAAGGTTCAAAGCTGTACGCCAGATTATTCCGGAATGGAGTTGCACATTCAAGATCAGAGCTGCACATCATCGTGATATTTGAATCGAATTGGCGCGCTTATGACGGTCGGCTGACGTTACAGACGTTCAGGGTGGAATATTAATGACGGAGGTGGGAATTATGATGATGATGATGATGGTGGTGATGATGATGATGACGATGATGATGTCATGATGATTTCATGATGATGTCAGGATGCTGACTTTTAGAGCAGGAAGGAATAAAGTAGTGAGGATATTGATGAGAATGATGATACTATCATTATGACGAAGTTGAATCGGGTAGCGATCAGAAAGATAGTGGTTGGTCATTTATGAATTTTATGAATAATAATGAAGTGATACTCAAATAACTATTAATATGCTAATATCATAAAAAATGATGATGATGATGATGACACAAACAAAGATGATGACGATAATGATGATAACATTGATGATAGCGATGAGGAAACGGATGACGACCATAATATAAATAAGGAATGATTGAGCGTTGTTATGTAAGCTCAAAACTCGATGTGGAGTTTCGTGCCCCCGCATATAAACATGTCATTGTTGGAATTAATCTGGAACTCAGTACTATACAATGCAAGCATGCACGCATACAATCGAACAACTATAGAATATATAGGAAGAAGCAGTACAAAACTTTGTAACTTGAATACAAACATAGGAAACATTTCACACATAACAGAGTGACAAGTGCACTCATACAGAAAGTACAAACTTCTTCCTAGCGAAGTACAGGAACATGAATAGCGACATGCCCATCAATATGCCAAACGTGGCGCCAAAAAATATGGCGATCACGACTCCTGAGTTGTTAATCATTTTAATCGTTGTTAATCAGAGACATTGAGAAGGTCGCTAAATCAAAATGTTACGATGGAATAGAATCAAATAATTTACCTAGAATACTCATAATTTAAAAAAAAAATTTTAGGCTAACAGTTCGCATTTAAAAATATTACGTTTTTTATATAATTTTTCATTAATAATTTCATTTTTTATATTTCAATAATAAATTGCAAAAAATGTGTTTGAAAAAATAAAAAAAAACATATCACATACATACACGCATTAGTACAAACACGAAGTCACGTAGCGAGTTTCTGTATTTAAGCTTATGTAGGTGCTCGCATGTGTGTGTGTGTGTGTGTGTGTGTTTTTATGTGTGTGAAAGTTTTAAGAAATTATTCGACTTGCAATTTCGTTACCTGTCTGAGGAAAAGCAAATGATTTGTTCCGCACCAGGTTCGATGATGACGATGATGACGACGACGATGATGAAGAACCTGGATGGATGAAAAATAATTGTTTATTTTCCAGATTTGTTTTGTTCATATTATTATTTTTGTTGTGATTATTATTGTAATTGTTGTTATTATTATTATATAATTTTAATGATAATAATAAGTAGATGCCTTGGTGTGGCGGCAATTAAAACCAATAATAATAATAATAATAATAATATAATAATAATAATAATAATAATCATCATCATCATCATGATAATAACATAATAAAAAACACAAAACCACTATTGTTAAAAAAATGACAACAGTTAATAAATACAATAGCGAAATTATAAGAGTTAAAAAATATAATAATAATAACAACAATGGTAGTAGCAACAATTAGAATCTGATTCCCATAGTAAATGAAGAATAATTGAGTGAACATCAATAAGAGGGATGACGTAAGCATAAATCAGAGCAACGTCACGAACACCAGAGCAACAAAGCAAAACAAAAACAACTGAAACAACCACAACAACAGAGTTACAGTTATAATAACAGCAACATTTAAGATAAAATAATTTCTTCTTTTTCTTCTTCTTCTTCTTCTTCTTCTTTTTCTTATGATTTTCATTATTTCCTGACAATTGATTGCATCCGATAGAAAAGACATTACACCTGTTGTTGTATCGGAGCGCGGAATAAATTAGCACATATCGTGATAGCATGGAATACATCAAAGAACGCCCGGAACAAGGAAAACAAAATGCTTGATTGAAAATCAAAATGGCGTCTGTCACAACAAAATGGCGGCGTTCTCAACAAAATGGCGGTTATCGCGACAAAATGGCGGCGTTCGCACCAACATTGCCGCCATTCGAAACAAAATGGTGGTTCTGGAATTAATATGATGGATTTGAATCAAAATTTGGGTTGAAAATTAAGTTAGCAAATAAAAAATACGGTTTAATCTGGAATGAGCTGTAAGAATAATGAATTAAAATTTTTTCAAATACTACGTCATACACAAAGTATATCTAAGTATCTTAGGGCGCTGTTTTGATTAAAATGTCAAAATAAAATATTAAAATAAAGATATTTTAGCTTACAAATCACGACTGCAATGTGGTTGGTGGTCGCTGCAAAATGTGGCATCACTGACATTGAACATAAATGTCGCATTTTTTAATTTTTCTGATTTATTAATGTTAAAAATAAAAAAGTATTATTATTTGAAGACAATAAAAGAAAATAACAACAACAATAATAACCATTATTATTAATATTACTATTATAAAATGAGAAAAATTACAGTAAATAACAATTATTAGCCTTTACGGTTTTGTACCTGGCACAATTGTATTGTCATTCATATTATATATATCTCTCAGACGTTATTTGTCGTTATATTATAGAAATCTGTGGTACATTATGAAGGTTGCAAACACAAATTATGTAAGATATATATATATATATATATATATATATATAGAGAGAGAGAGAGAGAGAGAGAGATAAGAGAGAGAGAAAAAAGAGAGAGAGGGGGGAAAAGATCAAACAAGACATGTGAGTTACAAATCCCTAGAAATGATTTCTGCTTGTAAAAATATAATTAATAGTAATGACAATAACGATAATAGTTAATATAATATTTCTTATTAGTCTGCTTATTGCTATTATTGTTATTATTACTTTTATTACTACTGATAATTTTATTAGTGCCTGGAACTGATGACTGATGGCTGATGCGTTCATTCGCGTTTATTTAGATGTTATAAGTAGCACTAACCAAAGTGATATGAAACGAAGATTGAAGTGGTGATTCACACTAATCATAAATAAATAAATAATTATAAATATCATGTGGCAATATTATAACAACAAAAAAATGTTATGGAATCTATCAAGTTTGTCCTCGCATTCCTATTGATATATCAGGCTTTTTTTGATTGAGAAATTTTAAGTGCCAGTTAAAACTCAGCAGGGAAATAGCAAGAGAATGAGAGTAATGAACATCCAGCATACGACCAATATTTTATTTTATATAGCAGGTACATGGCAATACTTGATGTGGATGTTAAGAAACGTTGGCTCGGCGAAACAGTTGAAGACAAAATGAAAACCTCGATGACGACGACAACAACGACGATACATGAACTGCATGAACGATTTCGCTAATCACAATCGTGAAAGTTTCCTCAAACCTGCCACAAAAGCGATGGCCAACAATTTGAACATTACGCACAAATACGTCAAACATTTACAACAGCTAAAACAACAACAACAAATTAACAGACAATTCCCACAACGACATCAGTGAATGCAACAACAAGAGGACTCGAAACAGAAGGACAACAGCGAGACAGTATATGGCGACGTGAACTCAACACGCAACAACACAAAATATACAAACCCAGCTACGTAACTTTCATCGCCACCAACATACACAACATACACATACACTACACATACGCATCAACTTCAACATGACATTTCTCGGAAAAACATTCTAGCTAACAAAACCGTTTAGCAACATTAACGACACAAAATTAAAAAATGCAAAAAATACAAAATCCTCTTTCTTTTTGCAATAAAAGCAAATATTTTCGCCGGAAGTTGTGATCGTGACGTCATGACAATAAGTAATAAAAACTCCAGGAACATTTACTTGTGTCTCCTTTGTTCAAATCTCAGATCTTATTATTTATCTAGAGCTTGTTTTGGTAACTGCTGGCTCGTACGTGTGCAAAAGTATGCTTGTGCCTGTATGTAAATAATTTCATGTGTGTGTGTGTGTGTGTGTGTGTGCGTGCGTGTGTATGGGTGTGTGTGTGGATTGTGTTTGAACAAATATATTTATAGTTTTTTCTTTGTGTGAGAACTCAAAAAAAAAAACATTGATTTGTTTGTGTTCGTTTGTGTATTTGCGCGTGTGTACGTATCTTTTTATTCATGTGCGTGTGTGTACGTAGCTGCTTATTTATGTGCGTGTGTGTACGTGCAAACAAAAGTCTGTAAGCTGTGTTTAGATATTTAAGCTTTATGGACAACAAAAGAGTGAACTTATGTATATGTAGGTATCTGTCTGTGTGTGTGTCTGTATGAGTCTGTCTGTGAATGTGTGTGTGTTTGTGCGTGTTTGTTTTTGTGTTTTTAAATGCTTACCTGTGTGATGTTTTATTTTTTCATGTTTCAAAATTTTGCGGTATATAATTACGTTTAAATAAAGGTCAGAACATTTGGGTGCATAATTAACTTTGAGGGTTATATATATATATATATATATATATATATATATTATATATATACACACACACACACGTTCATATATATATATATATAGTATTATTGTACACAGTATTATAATATATAGTATTATCCTAAACAGTATTGTAGAAATTCTACCGAATTGTTGGCATTAATCAATTTAAAGATTAGAGTTTATTCATAAGTTTATGAGTTCACATGACATCAACTGTAACTTTTAATTCCAATCAAATTTCTAAACATTGATTCTTATTCTGTTGTACCTAATTACCTGTTGTAACATTTATTTCAAAAACGAGTTTCTATCAACATGAGTGGGCACCAGATTGTGTGTGTGTGTGCTGAATATGTATATGTGCGAATTTGTTCGTGCAACACACCGCATCACAGCACACCGTCACACAACACCACACACCAGACACTCCACTACGCACGAGCACACACCACTACCACCATTTCACACCACACACACACAGACACAGCACACACACAGACACAACACACACACAGACCACACACGACCACACCAGACTCACACGCAGCAGTTATAATAGGCATGTTAATACAGCTTATGTGGAGGAGGGTTGGAATGGGAGAAGAAGAAGAACTGTATGGTGGCGATAAATCATTTAGGAGACTGATTGATGGATGGACGCATGCACAAATGAACCAATGGATGAATGATTCTGTATTTAAGGCAACAAATAAATTTGTCACAAAAATAGAGCTAATGAACGAATGAGTGAGTGTGCAATCGAATGAAAGAAAAAAGAATAGATGGATGGAATGATTAGTTGGATGAACAAGAGGTGGTATAATAAATGGAAAAATTGAAGTATGAGTATTTAAATGATCAACTGAAAGAGATAATGAGAAAATGGATGAATGATGGTCTTTTTGTAAGATTGAATGAGTAAACCAATGAATGAATGAAGGTAAAAAATGAACTAAATGATGAATAAGTGATCGAATAAATGCCGAAATGAACAAAATAATGAATGAATTAGCTCAGTCGATCAATGAAATAATTTGCGCATTCGCTCTTGACGAGAAGAGAAAGAAAAATCTCGTGTACAAAACAATCAAATGTAAAAATTCGCTGACTGACTCTTTCCTGAAGTTACAAAAAGAAAGAAAAGGAAGCATTCAATAATCGCAGGAACAACAAAATATTTACAAAATACGAAAAATAAAAAATATATCGAGGATAGCCTCGTTGACAGAAAAATACGGAAGGACAAAAAATATACACGCTGTAAGAGTTTCAGTATCAAATTACCACCTTTCAATTTGTTTGCAGAAGTGTTAAAACATGGGAACCTCAGCCAACCAGCGCATCGGCGTTCTGCAAAGTATGCAGTAGTAAGTGGCTCTATCTGCAGTGTAACTGCAGTGAAGTTGAGATATTTCAAGAGAATAAATTAAAAAACCTTGTCAACAACTATACTTAGTAGCCTTGTCACTTAAATAGTCTTCTCCGGCTGGTAGCATTTACAATAATCGTATCATTAATGTAGGTGCAATTCGTAACATGATGGCATGATGACATTACATGACAGGATGACATTACATGACAGGATGACATTACATGACATGATGACATCATACGACGTTAAAGTGTGTTATAATGACAACATGCATTTTTCTTCTTGTTTATAGCGTTTTTTGGAATATTTTTGCCTGCCTGCCTGCCTGCCTGTCATTGCCATCTTACTTGGCGCATACGTGCACATTTATAAACAACTTTTGTTCCTTTCTCTCTCTCTCTTTCTGTTCACCCTTGAATGAGCATTTTTAAGTGCATTGATGAAAATTTATTTACGACATACCAAGGCACGCACACACTTTAACGGCGTAAAAGTTCATTACTTGTCATCACGCGGGCACACACACACACACACACACACACGCACGCACTTTTACACAATACTTATTTACAATAACACTTAACATGTAAAAATACTTCTCTAAAAAGTCTTAGCTCCTCTCATAGGCAGCTACTTAGGCGTTTATTTACGAACGTGAAATAACCAACAGCTAAGAAAAAAATCATGAACCTCGTAAACACGCACCTAAATCTTCACAAACATTCACGCATACGTATAAACACACGCAATCTTAAATATATAGGGGGCACTAAAATGTATTTGTATTCAAACAAAACTTGCATATATGAATGTATAAACACAAACATTCATTCACGCATGAAAACACACGCGTGTTGTACACTCATCAGAAATAGTATTTACGAGAATTATTCCAACGTGTTGCTTTAATTGCTCATAAATTGATATTTGCGTGAACAAACAGACACGTGTAGTAACCGTAGTTACCATTATCGCAAACCAGCCAACCACGTTTAATGTTTCATTGCTACGACACACACACTCACTCACATGCACACATACACACACATGTTTTTGTAACTTTTATATGCAATGTAACGCGCAAACACACACACACACAGAAAGTTATCCCTGGCGAACAAACGATGCAACGTCTGAATGGTTTCTGTGTGGTTCGGGGGCTTTAAAATCTTTTATGGGATTTGTTTCATTTCTGTTATTTCGGGTGTAAAATTTTTTTTTAGAAAAACTGTTTAAATTGTCAATTTAATTGTTTTCAATTGTTTTTGGATATTTTTAACTAAGTGAATGTGTCAAAAATATTTTGAAAATCTTTTCATCCAATGCACACAATAAATGTAAAAAAGCTAAATGTTGACATTTGCCGGAAATAAGAGAATTAATAGTGGAGATTAACATTCATGAAGAGACATTAGTGTGAGTTGAAGTTTGGGCAAAATAATAAAAAATAAAAAAAGTCACCTGGTAATTTTTAATGAAAAAAGAAATTTTTATTTTGATATATCTTATTTGTACCTAGGTAAGCATAGTTTAAAATTATACAAAAAGTCTTTTTTCAACATCCAAATGATGAAAATTATGTAAAATATTCATTATGAAAATATATTTGCTCTAATTTTAACGACATTTTGGAAACCAGACAGAAGTGCCGTAAGCTTATAAGGAAGTTACTTACGACCCGTAACATACGACATTCGGAATATTTATACATTTCTAATGGCAAAAAAGAGCCTGTTTTTTACGATCATTATGTGTGTGTATGTGTGTATATGTGTGTGTGTATGTGTGTGTGTGTACGTATGTCTGCGTACGGCTGTCTGTAAGGCTTGCTTGAATATTATCTTGATCAGTTCAGTATCTGCTTGTTATTTGGATATTTCAGATGTTACTAACAGCCCACGTTGTGAGTTTCAATAAGTTTTAATTCTTTTTTTACAAATACACGTGTTAATCTAAAATAGTAAAATAATAAAAAACAATAAGATGAAAAATCAGCCAAATAAAATTGATACGAAAAATAAAAATACGGAGCAAACTTCAATGTGCAAACAAAAGTATGTAAAATTGATGAACTGAGCGGCAAACAATAGACAGACGCCATTGATTGTCTCATTGTAAAGACGTATCAACATATTGGCATACAGGTAAACAGAGTAACTTAGAGAGCATGAGCATGCTGCTTGCATGCTCGAACATATTCCAAAATTTTTTCGAATTTCAAATTTTATTTTTAATATGAATTAATAAATTAACTATTTATTTACCGAAATACTTTAAAATATATCGTTAGTTAGTTCCCCGAAAATTTGTATTCAGTTGTCGAAATTAGCAATATAAATAAATAAATAAACGAATAAATATGTAAAAAATCTTTTCTTCGTACCAAAGCATATAAATATTCACAGAAAAAAAAGATTATTAAAATACAAACAAACACAAACAAATAAATAAACCAATTTATGTGTTTATGGTTTATGCACCTATATGTACAAAGACAAGAAATGCAAATATGCATACATGTAACTAAACTTCACGAGAAGACATAAGAAGAATGAAAAGACAGTCATACATAAAATTTATTTTGATAAATTATTCAGACATCTAAAGAATGAGCATGTCATAATTTTTGTGTTTCTTGTTCAGTATTCAGGCATTTGTTTTATCTACTCAGTCGTTCGTTTGTTTGTTCATTTGTTTACCCATTTGGTCATTCATTCGTTCGTTCATTTGTTCATTCATTTATTTGTTCGTTCGCTTGTTCACCCGTTGTTTACTCATTCATTGATTTGTTTTCATTAAGTTATCTATATTTTTTATATAGAAGAAAGATGGATTGACAATTGAATTCAATCATTAATTTATTATTATTTTCAGATTATATTCTTACCTGACGAATAAAGTTAACCAAAACTGCTGCAATTTTAATGAACCGGGAAATGCCTTTTTGATTTAATTACAAATAAATTAGAGTTTATTTCCTTTCAAAAGAAACTAACTCTAAAAGAATCTCTAAACTTACAATAGTATTTTGTAGTTGCTGCCAAATAAAATGTCGGAAAGCCCATTTGAATGGAAAAAGGATTTCAAATTTGTGAAGTCCATTTTATGTATCTAATTAGCAGCAACTTTCATCGCGAACTTAAAATAAAACTCACCGTAACCATTACAGATGAGCTCGGCGTTGTGAAATAATTTTTTTCACATTAAAAATTATTTTATTTATTTTCGCTGCAGTTCTTAAATAAGTAAGTGTCTATGAATTCTGAATGTAGAGGAAGATACACAGAGGAACCGCACTTTGGGGCTACCACCCTGTTTTATCATCGTCATTTCTTTCTCATTTTATTACAAAACTCTAAAGCAATTTTTTAAATTCACGTGAAAATGGCAAAAAAGCCTTAATAACCGTTACATCGCTATGAAAATAAATAGCGTTGTTAAGTGCAATTATTACAGAAAGTCGAGTTATTCGTTTTAATTAGAAATTTAATTTCGCGAGGTAGTGGTGTTTTGTGATGAAAAATTAATTTCAGGTTTTATTTAGAGAAGTTGTTTTTCTTGATTGTTAACATTATTAGAATTATTTGATTCAAAAATAAATATATTAGACACTAATTTCACAAATACACTCGAATTTGAAAAAATTTTTAGGCACTTTTAGGTTAATGCAAGCACTATGCTAATAATTTACACACACACACACACACACACACACTCACACACACAAACACACACACACAAACATACACGCACACACATAACATAACTACACACATACAGCATAACCACACACACACACAAACACAAACACGCAAACACATACACCATACACACAACACAACCACACACATACACACACGCACGCACACATACACGTGCCAAAACAACACATCCCTATTCTATATAAATTCTTTATTTTCATTAATTTTTTCTTAGTCGTTTTTTTAATGAATGTATTGAATTATTTTTTTTAATTATTAGAAAATTAATTTCAAGTGCAAAATTTTTTTTAACATTTTCAAAGTTCCATGAAACAGTACACGTCAAACAGTCAAACACACACACACAAACAAACCAACAAACAAACACACACACACATACACACACACAAACATAATTATAATATACATGCTCAATGTGATCCACTGTAAGTATGTAAACCTTTCAAACGTAAAAAGTAATGAGTCGAACGTAACTTCTTCAAAAACTTTCGACATTTCTGGCGATTTCGGCACACACAAACCTCAACATGCACGCTATAATACCAACGGCACACCCACAAACAAACACACAAACTCTCACACAGAAACACACACACACACACACACGCATATACACGCACAACCAGACCTACATTAGCTAGTTAGCTAGTTACATTCTGATATTGCGTGTTTTTATTGTTATGCGTGCGTGTACGTAAATGTATGTATATATATAGTGTGTACATGAATGTATATACGCATATGCATGTGCATATATTGTGTTGTACGCTGTTGCTTTTATTGCTATCCTGTTGCTATTATTGTGTTGTTTTAAGGTCGTTTCAAAGGCTGGCTTGTTCAGTGCGAGAAGAACTGGTACTGCGTGGTGTCGGTGTGGTTAGAAGTCTCATTGGTAACAAAATTTATGAGTTAATTGTATCTCTTTTGAGATCAGTGACATCGCGCACATTTTCTATTTTAAATAAAGAAAATTTTAAAAAAAATGCGAATTCAACCATAAAACTCTACGTAATAAATTAACTGAATGTTCGTCCAAAGTAGTTGTGCTAAGGTTAGCAACTTTAATGTCAGGAGATAAAAATCTTCTAGTTGCAGCAATAAACATTTGTCTTCCTAGCAATAATTATTACATTACTGAGAATTCACATGCAGTGTCATCAGCGGTTTTCAACTAAAAACGCATTTTAAAATATATAAATAAATTTCCTAGCCAGGCTGTCAACAATTGAAAGAAATGCTGTTTTACTTTTTGATAAACAAAAAGATTATGTTAAAACGATTTTTTTCATAAAGTTTTCAATTACATACTTTAATCTGAAATATAAAATGTTAGGAATCATATAAAAATATTTCGATTTGGTTTTACTCTAGTTGCTTTCATTTGCAGTTAAAAATTTCGTTAAAAACATCCAGTGCAAGCAAATCACGCGCCGTTCGTTTCACTTCGTTGATCAACTCTTTCCATATAACATGTTCTTTCTCAAATTTTTCATGTTTCTCAGTTCTCAGTTGTTGTTTCAGAAATTTTTTTGCCTTTTAAAAAAAATTCAATTCAATTTTCAGTGCAACAATTTTTCAAAAACTCAACGAAACAGGTAAATACAATCACGTTTGAAACAAAACCACCTTCGAATTTTATAAACTAGAAACAGAAAAACAAAACCAAATAAACTTACTCACAAGTTTCAAACGTATCCATCTAACCACACGTTTCACGCGCACACACATGGCATAACATAAAAACACGAACCAGCATCTGAACAAACACCATCTTTCTCACGGACAGAAAAATGAACACACAGTCAAACAAGCGCATACGTTCACTTGTAATGCATCTTATATGCGCAATAATCTATGGACGTGATCGGTGGATTGTATTCTTTCACAACAACCCGTATGTTCCAGCAACTAAAAATAAATTGCAGCATAACACGCTCCATTGACTTACAAAAAATGTAATTTTACATTTTTTAAAGGAGTGAAAAAAAGAGGAATAATAATAAAATGTGAACAGGAAAATCTATAAAAAATTGTAAATCGTTTCTGTCGAGTCCTTTCTTTTTTCGTTCAGCTTGCCTGATCACAAGCAACAAAACAATAAAAAGTTTTGAAGATAAATAATAAAAAAAAACAACAAGTGAACATTAAATATTTGTAAAAGTTTCATGTTGGAATTTTAAAGCCAGGTTGAAAATCAATGTAAAGTCGGGGTGAAATTTGTATGTGGAATGGCCTAAATGTTTAATTTAGGTGGCGCTAAACTTTTTTCTTCCTTCATATTCATAAATAAAAAACTTGATACAACGAAAAAATTTCAACTATATATCAAAAATTTTTCATTACAAATTGCTTTCAAGAAAAAAATGTTGATGGTTATAAAAAAATAAATAAGTTATAATCTAGTCGTTATTGCTAACATAAATTTGTTGCTAGACAGAAAAAAATAACAGAAATAAAAAGTAACAAATTAATTGTACTGCATCATATCGTTATAAATAGAAGCAGACATACAAAATGTTAAATATGCTCTAAGAACTTTAATTAAATATTTTTGTTGATAACGATGGAATAGGAAAAGCAGAACATACCACCGTTGTTATCTCCATTGCAGTTAGGCAGAGTACCAACCCAGGCTCCATCCATGCATGTCAAAATGGATGATTTACCAGATTGTTGTTTCTGCTGCTGTTGCTGCTGTTGTTGTAGTTGACGTTGTTTGTGGTTCTGTTGTCGGTTTTGTTGTTGATTCTGTGGCATTTGTTGTTGATGACTCTGTTGCTGATTCTGATGTTGTTGTTGCGTGTCTAAGCAAGCGACATACGTGGTATCGCCATGTCTTTCCTGCCAAACCCCAGGGTGTTGTTGCATTGTTTTGCATCCCATTACTAAATGAATGTTGTTATGTGGACGTGTTTATAATGACGCTTTTAATGCAGCTGTTTATTGTTGTCGCGTTTTCGTGCCACGTTTTTAATGCTTCAAGTTGTTGTATTTTTGTTGTTGTTTGAGTTGATGCTGATACTGCTGTGTTGTTGTTTTGAAGTTGTTGTGTTGATGTTTTGGTTGTTGGTGTTGTTGGTGTCAATATGACGCACGATGTTGATCGTTTTGAATGTTATTTTATTATTGTCATTTTTTCTAATGCGACTGTTCTTATTTTCAGTCACTTTTTTGTTGTAAAAGTAACGTAAAATAAAATATTTTTCGTATATTATAGGTGGTA
This sequence comes from Helobdella robusta, assembly GCF_000326865.2. Classification (NCBI taxonomy): domain Eukaryota; kingdom Metazoa; phylum Annelida; class Clitellata; order Rhynchobdellida; family Glossiphoniidae; genus Helobdella; species Helobdella robusta. The sequence continues at coordinate 1,004,176 of NW_008704902.1, forward strand.
GGAATAATTTTGAAAATGTCGCCGCACTTAACCTAATATTTAAAAAAATATTCTTCAATATTTAATATGCAGTACAATTCATGGAGGCAGTACTTCGCGTGTTCATCACTTTGTAAGCACAGCACATACACCGCACAATTTTTCATTTCTGAAAATACAAACACGCCCTGCTACATGTTTGAACAAATTTGATTTAATATATGAAAATAATTTAAACGTAAATGTGTGTGTGTGTGTGTTTGTGTGTTTTTTTTAAATGCAACTAACGAATTCTTGTCTAATTTACTATACCGACGTTTTTGACGAGCATTATTCATGATTTTCTCTCTCCTGAGTAAATTGTGCAATTGCTTTTGTTTTAATACATAGGAACATCGTTTTAAATGGGAGAATTTATTGACACAAAGTTGTGCGATACGATAAGCAAAAAAAAAGATGGGTCAGCAAGTATTTCCAGTTTTTGAACCCGTCAAAATTGTCTAGACCCGTCCTTGATCCCATTAAGTAATAAAATTTGTTGATATGTGAATGTTGACGTTTAATACCTATTTGTTTGAAAGTTATTTAATTTAGTTAACTGTATGTGACATCACTGTTGTACCAAATTTTCACATCCTACTGATTTTTTGTCATGCAAGTAGCATGTTGAATAGTGCTTAAACTTAAACAAACAAACAACCTTTTGGTGGACTCAATTGTTAAAGTATTTCTTTGATGCTTTTGCAGTTTATGCGGCGTGAACTCAAATCGTCCTTTTTAGATTCCACTTTCCAATTCGTTTCAATAACTCAAATTAAGTTTGCCTGATTTTCACTTCGACTTTTTAAAATTTGATCTTAAATTTCATCCTGTTTTATTGTTATTCACAAACTCAGATTGTCATAAAACTTTATGGCGAATGATGATTACACTTACAAATTGTTGTTGAATGAAATTTTCTGGTTATCAGATGAAAAACTTTAATAAAATTCCATAAACAAACTCAAAAATAAAGCATTTCTTTTTTATTTTTTGTAATGCAACTTTGTCAAGCGCATAGCAGCATACACGCAAAACGTTCCTTCTTTGACCGTCATTTTGCGATGTAGAGGTTGTCATCACATATCGACAACTCCACGCCACATAAAAGTCTTTTCATAACTTTTTGCCGTCACATTGAATTAATATACTTTCCCTTAATTATTAAAATAGCATTCGTATATTTTTTAACTTTTAAACACCATCGTTTAGGAATTTAAACATTTATCAACCAGACGAGAAAAGAATCAATTATTTTCAATTTTTATGATTCCAATGCAATCAATCCAGGCGATCCATTTCATATTTCAAAAAATTGTTTTGGTTTGCTTAATTATCTTAATAAACCATCGTCATATAGTAAGTTTAAATTGATGGCTTTTTGTCAGTAAAAAATATTCATGGAAAGAGAGAGAGAAAGAAAGAGAGAGAAAAATGGAAAGAGAGGAGAAATAGAAAGGACAGAGAGAGAGAGAGAGAGAGAGAGAGAGAGAGAGAGAGAGAGAGAGAGAGAGAGGTCATAAAGTACGTGAGTTTGTCAACAATAAGATACCAGCGCCCTTTTATCGAATGCAACACATGGCAGCTGAGGATTTTGAAAATAATTATTCAATAAAATTTATGAATAATAATTTTTAATCATGTTTCTCATTGAGCACTTTCAAATGCTGCAATATGCTGACTAGAAGTTCTGAACAAGCTTAAAAATAT
>NW_008704902.1:1007627-1021357 GCF_000326865.2 Helobdella robusta
ACATCCTTTGAGGTTGCAAATCAGTGACGTTGGAGATACAGAAAATGGGGAGATGATCAGAAATATCCGAGTAAATAACACCAGAAGAATAGACCATATTATTATTTGAAAAGATGTTATCAATAAGTGTAGAGGAGTGATTTGATATCCTGGTAGCATTTGTTATCAATGGCACATAATTTAGGGAAAGCATACTATTCAAAAAAGATAATGCAGCATAATCCTGAGAAAGAAGATTAACATTGAAATCACCAGTTATGTATATCATTTTATCTTTTAAATTTTTAGCAGAATTGATTAGATTAACTAGCTGCTCTATAAAATGAATTTCATCATACTTTGGCGGTTTATACACAACGCAAACAACGATGTTAGGCCTCTGTTTCTGGAAAATTTCAATGGCTAAACTTTCAACATCTAAACAATTCATTTTAAGATCATCTCTTGTAAAATAATTTAAATTGTTTTTAACAAACATTCCAACACCACCACCAATTCTGTTATTTCTGTTTCTGAAAGCAAAGTTGTAATTAGGAATATGAATTATTGACGCAGATATATCATTTAGCCATGTTTCAGTTAAAGCGATTACTTTGAAATCCATATTACACTCCTTAATCATCATTTCAATATCATCAACTTTGTTAGACAAACTTCTAACATTTAAATGTAAAAGAGAAAAATCATTTGTATTCATTGAGGTTAACTCTTCAGTAGAATAATATTTACTTTTAATTGAGAAAAAGTTTGAATAATTAAAATCAGGATCACAAGAATTAAGAATATTCGGTAACATTTTTTCATCTTTACATGATTGCTCATCGTTATTCAAGTTTCCACATATCCTAACCGTTTGTTGATCAGATGATGAGGACATTGATGATGGGGAGACTCTGCTATCCATTGTTCGGTTTATTTGTATTGATCACATTATCAACAGAATCATCACTTTCATTGAGTTTGCTTGGAAGTGTACTAATGTCGCCGATAACTGTCCTGTTTTCAACAGTCGAGCGCAAACTGTTTTGTTGAGGGCGATCCGAAAACACCCATCTACTAATTAACGTGCCTTCCGGCCAGATTTCAGGATCACAAAATTTCTCCTCGACATCAACGTTTATAATTATTTTGAATGAAGTAGATTCAGAATCTTCTGTGGGTTTCGGTGGGTTTAGGACATCAGCTGACTTTTTAAATAACGGAAAGCAGCCCAGAGTGTTGACGTTGTGCTTGAGCAAAAAATCAATTATACGCTGTTTGCTACACTTTTTCAAGTTTCCAACGTGGTAAACCGCTTTTTTTATGAGCTTTTTATTGGCTTGGATATGTTCATTATCTTTAGAACATTTGCCCTTAATAACTTTGGGCAAAGTAGGCAGTTTCGAAACTTCAGTTGGTGTTCGCGGATGCTTCACTTGACGCTGCACAACTGTAAATCCACTGTCATCTAACTCACTCGATTTATCACCCCATGGGAGATTAGGATTATCAAAGTTTACTGGTGGAAAATGTTGATTATATAGATTAAATTGTTTGTTGTATGTTTGTTGATGTTGATTCATACCATCCATTCTATGTGTAAGCTTCACTTTATTTAAATTAGAGTCATGTTGGTTTAAATCGAGAGTGTTTTGATTAAGTGTACACTCACTTGGAATTATATTTGCTTTATTGTTAGGACCTGCTACAATTGAATCAGCTGGTGCTATTACATGTTTACCTTCAACGCGCGACAACAATAGCTTATTAATATTAATTAGCTCGTTTATTTTTTCGGACATTATTTTATTATTATTAATTATTATTTCTAATAATTCATTAGACACATTTTGAGGTATTTTTTTTGGATTTAGTATCACAAAAGTCGGCAATTGTTGCAATAAATCGTTTGTTGAAGCCATTTGAAATATTTCAATAATATCACTAACAACAATATCATTTACTTTGTTCAATTTCGAGTTTCCTCGTAATTTCAAGTTAGCTTTATCTTTATTATCCTTTTTTAGCAATTCAAGTTCAGTCAACAAAAACTTTTTTGCAGAAACTAATTTCTCATTATTATAGAATTCAGCAGCAGAAACTTTAAAGCTATCTTTATCGAAATTATCAATGTTATTGGAAAAAAACCATAAGATTTCAGAAATGTGCAAACGTTTGGAAGCCATAACCATATTCCTATGAATATATATATATATATATTTAGAGAGAGAGAGAGAGAGAGAGATACATAAGCACATAATTTAAGAACATGGTATGTTAAAGGTTAGGCTAGGTATACATGACACATAATTACAACATCACTAATTGTGCGGTGAGCTGGACAATTTTCTTTGTGCTTTAACATGGGTTATGCAAATATGTATAAATTATAAGCTGATCTTTGTGTACAGAATTTGGCGTATCACACAACTTATTCATATATTTGAATTAAATAACTATTTGTTTGGTGTTATTTTTTGATGTTCAACATGTAGATAACCGTAAATGTGAGTATTTTTTCTAACGTATGTAAAATGGTAACTAAAATCCGGCCTCAGCTCCGGCCCCGGCCGGTTTTTGAATTTCAAATCCGGCTAAGTCCGGCCCCGGCCGGATTTGAAAAACCTGAATCCGGTGCATCCCTAGAAAGATCACAGACTCTATAAAAAACAAAAATGAAATATTTTGTCCTTCGTGATTAAACGTGTCTCCAAAGTAATAGAGTGCTCCGGTTTTTTGACTTTTTAAAAACTTATAGCTTCAAAAATCTAAAATGCCTCTAAATTAAATTTTGTATTTTAATCAAGACTAAGAAAGTTATCTAAAGTAAAACCATCTTATCATTTCTAGGTAGCTTTTGATTTGCAAAAATTTGAAAACGTCAAAATTTTCAAAAAATCTCAATTTTTGTAAAAAAACTATTTGAATTCAGGGCATTAATTTTTAATAATTGTTTTCTCATAACGAGTTCTCTGAGTTTTAATAAAATTTCATAATATTATATTGCCAATAAAAGAGAAATGAAGTGTACGTGAGGTTAAAATTTTGAAAATCTCGTCTAAAAATGAAAGGTGGCATTGCAACAAATTCATAGTTTGAAAAATAATTGAAATACTTTCATAAATCAATAAAAATCATCAAAATTGTTTTTTTAAACGGTCAAGTTGACAGTGTCGACGGATATATATCTAAACATAATATAGGGAAATATACATAACATACAGTATATACACATACACATGATTATGTATGTTGTATACATATACAAACATACACACACACAAGGTACATAAACATACAAACACGATAATAAACACGCATGTACAACAATCATATCATATGCTACCTACACGTGCAAATAGACTTATATCATATTTGTACCTACAAACTCAAACACCCGCACCTAAAATACAAACAGATCAGTTTAAATTTTAATTACATTTCTCCGCAGCCAACCATCCAACATCATCCTCACCATCTTCATCACCATCCACATCATCATCCTCTCTATCCTCATCATCCTTATCGTTATAAGAGACATCACCTTCATCATAATTGTTTCATCATTTTTAGAATTATCATCATCATCATCATCATCATCATCATCATCATCATCATCATCATCATCATCATCCTCGTCATCGTCATCAACATCATCGTCATCATTATTGTTATCATCATCATCATCAACGTTACAAAAATATTTTAGAAAAAAATTACAAAACAAATAAATATATTAAAAATAGTCAAGTGCAAAGAAGGAGGGCAAGCCGCAGGGGGTCCCTTCATATGAAAGGGGCTTCCACGATATATAATTTTTGGATTTACACCAACAATGCATATCATAAACACTACTTTCAATGGAAAACACTGTAAAAATTACATAAAACAAGTGAGAACAAAAAAAAAACAGATCGCCAGCCTTTCTAAAAACCAACTAATATTAACGCAGATAAAAAACCAAAATAACAAACATAAAAGCCGAGAACAAAATAAAGATAATCGCAACGACATAGAGAATAATAATACCATTAGCAATATCAACATTCATAAAGGCAACAACAATAACAACAATAATAATAGTATCCTAATAACGAGAGGACGGCAATGATATATAACTTGATCAATTCTTCTCTCATATATATATATATATATTTATATATATATATATATATATATATATATATATATAAACATACATATGCATAAATATATATATATATATATATATATAAACATACATATGCATAAATATATATATATATATATATATATATATATATATATATATATATATATATATATATGTATCCATATATGCAAAATGTATGTGTATCTAATATATACATAGTATAGTTTTGATTTCATATACGTGTGTATTGTATGAAAACGATAGGGCATATCAAGAATTAACGTGGCAACCGGTTACATAAATCAAATCGTTGAGAAAGAGGCAGAGTGAGTTTGTATGTTTGTATGTGTTTGTATGTTGTGGTATTTTTGTATATTTGTGTAAGATTGTATGCATGATGTTTGCTTTTATATATGAGTTTTGCTTGCGTGTCTCACAACATTATTTCTTGTATTGATATTCAAGTCTCATATTATCTATGGTTCTGGTGGCCATAGGTTTGGTTTTTGCATGTTTTACACATACCCGCGTGCGCACACACACACACAAACACACTCACAAATAAAAATATATATATATATATATACATATATGAGCGCATTCGAGTTATTTGCGCTTGTATTCATGTTGTAGCGACTGTCTTTACAAGTTCATTTCCATTGTTGAATGTTCTCGTGGGTGGTTGTTCATTTAAAAGTAAATTTATGTTGGATGGTTTATATACACTGTTTACGTCATGTTTGTATGTTGTATTTGTCATGTTTGTATGTCTTATGTATCATTTTTGTATGTTGTATCTGTCATGTTTGTATGTTGCATCTGTTATGTTTGTATGCTATGTGTATTATGTTTGTGTGTTGTAGGCATCATGTTTATACGTTGTATGAGTCGTGTTTGTATGTTGTATGTATCGTGCCTGTAAATTGCTTGTCGTGTTTGTATGTTGTATCTGTCATGTTTGTATGTTGTATCTGTCATGTTTGTATGTTGTATGCGTTATGTATGTTGTATGAGTGATGTTTGTATGTCGTTTGTATCTATCATGTTTGTATAGTGTATGTATCATGATTGTATGTTTTATGAGTCATGTTTGTATGTTTTATGAGTCATGTTTGTATGGTGGTATTTTTAATTGTGTATGTGATATAAGTGATATTTTTTGCATTGATCTTGGACAAATGTATATTTTTTAAGTTTACTCATCATTGTCTGTCTTCTATTCTTCGAGTTTGTATGTTTATATGTGTTTAATTTTTAATATTTTTTCATACAATATTCAGAGATAATCAACTTTCGAACGTTTTTTTTGTTGAGTTCATCCGTTTTCGCATGATTCATACTTGCATGCCTGTGGTTGTCTAAAATTATTACCTTCCTCACCAATCAATCAGTCAGTCTTGTCACCGTTGTGTCAATCCTTCAGCTTGTCTTTTTACCTCAATGTCTCAAGCTTTGTGTCTGTCTGGCGGTCTGAATGTATGCATATCCATCCATCTATTTAATTGTTTCGTGCTTTTCAAGCGTTGATTGAGGCAGACTTTGCGTGAATATTAAAAGAAATAATTAAGAGCTGATGTATTTAGAAAACTGAGCGTAGTGAATGAAGCATGCAAATTCTAAAGAACGCCGACACAAACACACGTGGACATACTATCACACATAAATGCGAACGTACAAACTCATACTTACTGTCACAAAATACAATCACATCATTTAATCATGAACACGCACGCATTAACACTCAGACAATCAGCCACACAAACACACACAAAAGTACATGCGCACAAACAAATACACACACACACACACAATCAAGGCATATCTTCCTTGTTTATTTCTTCATAGTCGTGCGTAATCCACGAGCGTGGGTTCATAAAATATAGTTCTTCCTTGCACTGTTTGTTTGCGTGCGTATGTTTGATTCCGTGTGCGTTTCTGTGTGTCCGTCTCCGTATTTTGTAGTTGTTTGCACCTACCATTATAGTACGGGAATGTCTTTAAAGTTCTAAATGCCATTGTGCTGTGTTGTTGGCGTGTTTGTGGATGTGAACATGCATTGGGAGCGCAACAACAGACTGAAACAAGATGCATGTTTTTTTTTTCACTCAACGTTCACTGTTTTTTAGAATTTTACAAATTTTTCTAACGGCAATTTTTTCATATTATTTCACAAAGTAAATTTACATTATTCTTTTCTATAAACGCATTATTCGTTATTATTTTATAGAGAGAATTATTTGACAGACATGCTCATAAATTGAAACGACAAAAGAAAACACAATTCGAAGTTGGTTATATAGCATCAGCGAAATAACTTCACGTTCCATCAGTTTGTAAATGATAATTAATTTTAATGATATCATAAAAAAATTGATAACAACCAAAATGTCTGTTTTATCTGTATATCTGATATTTGATACGGTGTAACAACGTTAATATTTACAATTGGACAAACGAGATGATATTAATCTGTAGTAAGAGATGCAATGCAAGGCCAATGTTTGAAGACCACGTCTTCTCAAACAAAACTAATTGCATTGAAATAAATTCTGTTTGCGCGTTTGTATAATTATACAAATGATATACAAACATTTGTATTTACCGTCTTCTCTTCTATTGACAGTATGTTAATAATACGGAGGAACATGGGGTATCACGAATGCTGAACGTTGTTTGTAGAATACATATACATTCTTTATCCACATGATGATGTGGTATTTTGTATAGTTTTTTGTTTTTGAATAATTGTTGGTTTGCGTTTGTTTTTTTTGTTTGTATGTTTGTTTACTTGTTTGTATATTTGTTTGTATATTTGTTTGAATGTATGTTTGTGTGTGCCCGTACACGTGACTGATTTGCATAAGTGAGTGGAGTTAGTATTGACATAATCTAAGCATCAATCTAAACGTTAATCTAAAATGTCAGACTGTCTTGCAAATGCAGAGCATATTAAAAGATTAAAAAATATTCACATGCATCAAGGAAACTTTATATTGAAAAAAACATTTGTAAATGTGAAAATAAATTAATTATTTTTCATTGAAATATTTCAACATATCAACAATTAAAAAGTACCAAAGAACAAATTTATATCACAATCATTTTATTTCACCTAATTTGTAGACATTTAAAACTTGTAGACATTTGAAGTTTGCTGATGATGTTACGGGGTAGTGAAGATGCATACGGCAAGCAGGTAGCAATGGTGATACCAGCAATGGTGATACCAGAAATGGTGATACCAGCAATGGTGATACCAGCAATGGTGATACCAGCAATGGTGATACCAGCAATGGTGATACCAGCAATGGTGATACCAGCAATGGTGATACCAGCAATGGTAGCATAATGATAAACCGATGACGCTCATAAAATAAAAACAGCAACCAATTAAACGTTGAAGAAAATGATGATGAAAAAATGTTGGTGCAACCACCGCAAAAATTGAACTCAAATGAGAATGAGTTGAATTACGACGAGTTAGGTTGTTGTAATTTTGATCGAGATGACTAGAATTAGTAAAATGGTGAATATGATATCATGACGGCATGACGAAAACGATTGATGATCACATTGATGATAATTATGATACTAATTTAAAAATCGTAATGGCAATGAAGATGATGATGATGGTTGGATGATGATAATGATGACGGCTTGATGATGATTATGATGATGATCACACGTAAATATTACGTTGCGCTAATTAAGCAATAAATTTGTGAGCTTTTCGGATAGGTTTTTTAGTGGCATATTATCGTTGTTTATGAAATGTGGTAGTTATTGTTTAAATGAGCGTAGCCCACGCGGTACAGTTTTGTGTTGTTGTGTAGTGTGTTGTTGTTTGTTGTTGTTTATGTTGTTGTTGTTAATGTTTTGTGTTGTTGTAAGTCTTTTGATTTTATTAACATGTCCGTCTGGCCGCTGTCTATTAAGTTGTTAACGTTTGCAAGTCTAATGTTGTTTATTGAAACTTGTTTTTTATTAAAAGTTTATTCACGTTCGTTTGCATTGACTAAATTTATTATTCTTGGCTGTTTATGTGTCATAATTATTTCCATTAATGTTGTTTATGAAGAGATGGGGTGAATGTATCTCACTCTCCTCGACCAGTTGTGTCCATGCGTAGAAAGCATTCATTCATCATTCTTTATTAGGCGTTCTTATTAAATTTTCTTCTCCATGTACATCATTGCAGTTCGCCTAATATTCTTTATTAAAATGTTTACCATTATCACTCTTTTTGAAAGTTATACGATCGCCTCATTAGTTTCTATCATGTATTTCCATTGCTTGTTTACGTTTCAATATTTGTGGTTACTTTCTCGATGTATGTGAAATAATGTGAAAAGTGTTTTGAATCCGAATCGGAGTTTTTTAAAATTTATTTTATTTTTTAAATGTTTTATATCAAATATGTAGTTTTTTTGTAGAAAATTTTTTCAAGAGCATTAGTGAGTTAATTTTGTTTGATGTGTTTTAATATTATTTATTAATTATTTGATTTTGTTGCATTTGTCGTCGTAATATTAATTTTCGTAATTTTCACCTAATTGACGAATGCCCTGTGAATCATTCAGAAAAGTTGTAACTGTTCCTTAACATTCCATTTATTCGCCGTGTTAATGTTTGCTCGATGTTGGCTTACTCTGAATATCTCATTCTATTTATATTCATTGCATTACAGTGACGTTCATACTTTGCGTTTTTACAGCGTATTTATTTTCAATGTCTGTTCGTTGTCTAATGCACCTCATACTGTTCAGTTGTAGAAACGAGCAACATATTGATTGATGTGTTGGACTATTGTTTATTTATTGTAAAATGCATTAAGCGCCTAATCCATCTTTTGTTCGTCGCCACTCACACCCCCAGCCACCACCAGCCACCACCAGCCACCACCAGCCACCACCACCACCAAGTGGCACGTTGCTTTGCGTTCCTCTTTCATTCACGAAAGGTATCGAGTTATTTCATTTTTCGTTGCTCCATGCTTCTTTCTTTTAAATGGCTCCGCTTCATTCGTTCTATCGCTAATTTTTTTTAAATAAGCCATCGTTAACAAAACAGAAACAAAAGCAGTACTTCCGCGTGATTGTCGGCCACGTTCAAACGATGAAGTTGGATGTCATAGATGGGATTATAAAATGCTTGAAGGATAATTTTCGTGGAAAAAAAACTTCAACCATGATTTCTGCAATAAAATTAAATTGTATATATGTATGTAGACGCAGTAAATGTAATTAAATGAACATAAAACCATGCACATGCGTGCAAACGCACACACATCTCATCTACTTTTCATATTTTTTCATTCACACACACACACGCATACATACATACATACATACATACATACATACATACATACATACACTACACACACATACACACACACACATACAAATTTATAGAATGGAGCATATTTAGCGCCGTGCAGTGGTCACCAACTGATAAAAAATAATTTTCACAAATAGTGATACTCCTGCTGACGAATGACCATGGAATACAATAACTAACTTCTTTCAGGCTTCGAATGTTGAAATAATAAGCACGCTTATATATTATATCGCTGGCTTCCTTCCTGGTGTACTACATTAAATAAACACCCAATTAGCTAGTCAACGCCTAGCTTTTAATTTCTTATCTGGCTTATTGCAAAATTTAGTATATCTAAAAAATAACTAAACGCGTAAGTTGATTAAATATTCCGTTGAAGATCTTTTAATTTTTTCGGAATTCATAATGATATATATTACAATTACGTACAAATTTAATAATTATAAAGAAGAAATTATGAAAATTGAAATAATAGAAAATTTGTGGGACCCCCCGTCTAACAATGGACACACTTCAAATTCAAAATTGTTTTGTTCTACGAAAAATTTCACGAGAACAACTAATTATATGATAAGGAATGTTGTGTGGAGTTTGGAGTATCAATTGTTGGCGAGTTGTGTGCGGTCAAGTCTGACGTCATTAGGACATGGAAGAAAATACAAAAAATTCAATTATTTTTCAAGTTTGGAATTATTTTGGTATATTATTTTTTACAATAACACTTGGTGCACTTGGTGTAATTGCAAAATGCTTTTTACAGTTCATGGCGCATACTTTTTTTAACAACCTTCTTGTTCGTTAACATTTTTTTCTTACTAATTTTTTCTATGTCCATTTAGCAAAAAAATTTAATTCTTTCTCAATTCATAAAAACTTTCAAAAAATTTTCGAAATATAATGATCATGACCGTATCCCAACGGAATTCAAAAACATATTTTCCAAAAATTAACAACGTAATTAACACTATAGCACACATTTCACCAACAAATTCATTCAAATTATTTAAACAAAACATAACCACGGGCAAAACAACTAAATTATAGCCACTACGTAAAAAACAACGCGCGCAAACAACAACAACCGCGCAAACAACAACCGCGAAAACAACAACAACAGACAAGACATTGCAAACAAAACACACATACATAAACCAGGACAGTAAATGCATTTATAACGCACGCATATAAACAATGGAAATAAACACAGGCATGAATACAAATATAAATTAGATATACATGCATAAACACAAATATAAAGACAGACATCAAACCAAACATTGTCTTCACGTATCGTCAAATCTTTCGCGCTCATATGTAAGGCACGAAATTCAATTGAACGTCCTGACGACGATGACGATGATGATGATAGTTAAGATTATAATGATGATGATGATGTTGTTGGTGATGATGATGATGACGATGATGACGATGACGATGATGATGATAGTTGAGATTATGGTGATGATGATGACGATGACGATGATGATGATGATAATGATGATGATGATGATGTTTATAAAGATAATGCTACTACAAATACCTTTTTTTTAACAGTTATTAATATAATGATACCAATGGTGATTATGAATGAAAGTAACTGATGGCTGTGTCAGCGAAGATAATGATGATATTGATGATGAAAATTTTTTAATGAGGATGATAATGAAAGTGATAATTATGACGATTGTATGGATGGATGGTGGTGATAATTTAGCAGCATTTAAGTGTTAATGGGTTAAACGGTTGATAACCGAGATAATAAGAAAGTGCATTCAATAATTGTTTGACAGTATTTGAAATTGAAACAAATATCAATATCACCATCACCATTAACATCACCACTATCATCATCATCATCACAACCATCACAATCATCCTCATCATCGTCACCACCACTACCACCATCATCTTCATCATCGTGGTCATCTTCACCGCCAACGAACGATAACTGACCAGGAATGCAGACGTAGCTAGCCTGCAGGTAGGAAACATAATCCTTTCCACAGGGATGCAGATCCAGAAGGTTCCTCACCTGCACACTGCACCCACTCTTGCCACCACACCACCACCCCATCTCGCTCATCACGTCCACGAAACACCCGAGATCGTCACTACCAATGGCACAACGGCCGCTTCTGATTCGTCCGTACTTCGCTGACGTCATAACGATCACGTGATCCCTCGGACAGGTGGCTACGAAGGTCTCGTAGAGGCAGTAGTCGAGCAGATCTGTGGGCGGTTTTGTGGTAAGTATGATGGGGATGATTGTGATGATGATAATGATTGCGATGAGGACGATGATGATTGTGATGATATTAGGCAATGATGACGACAACGATGGTTACGACGATTAAATCATGATGATGGTGATGCTGACGATGATGAAGAAGATGATGATGACCGGTGAAAATGATTAAAAATGAATAATATTTTTGCAATGGTATAAGTAGCATGGTTACCAGACAAAAACAACGACACACGCATGTGCTATAATTCACGTAAAAGTTTTTTTGAATTTATTATCGATTTTTTACAATATAAATCACCCATCCCTACTTCGAAAAAATCAAAATTATGGCGGGAATCAAATAATTTTTAGTTAGCGCTAAAAAGTGAAAAATGATTTAGGAAGCTGCCTGTTTTTTTGTTAAAATCAAACCTGCATGAATTTTTTTCACAAGTTTGATTTTTTTATTTTATTCAATTTAAATTTTTCATTAAATTAATATACAAATAAATAAAATTAATAAATAAACAAATACTAAATAAATGTTTTATCATTGATTAACTTAATTTAATTTATTTATAACTTAATTTGACTAACTAATTTTGTTTAATCGTTTTTTGAGTTTCGGTATTTAACCTACGAAAAATAAATCACTCGTTTTTTCAGTTTTCAGGAATTCAAAATTCAACAAAACATTCCGTATATAAAAAAAATTGCAAAATAAAAATCGCTGCAAAAAGAAAAAGTATTATTTACGTCCCAGTATCAGACGGATGTTTTAATGCAGGGAGATGACGTAACATGAAAGGATGAATGTAATTGGTTATGACGTCAGCTGAATGGAGAATTGCGATTGGGTATGATGTCATTAGCGAATAAGCCTAGTTTTTATGGGTTGATTTTTTTTCCATTATCACCCACTCTGTGTACTACATCGTCATCATCATCACCATCACTAACTTCATTATCTCTATCATTGTGTGTGTGTGTGTGTGTGTGTGTGATGTGCGTGTGTGTTTGCATTTGTGTAGTGAAAATGTGTGTAATGAAAAATTGTCAGGTTTATCCTCATCATCCTCCTCTTCATCACGTCATCATCATTGTAGCTAAGACGTCATTGGCATAAGTTTTGTCAAGTCTGCCATCCTAATCGTATTTCTTATTGTCACGACAAAAATTAGTCATCAACTTCGTAATCATCACTGATCTATTTTTAGTAATTCGCTAATCGTCAGCACCAACCGTGCGATCTACATTATCATCTTGATGTTGTCATCGTCATCTTCGTTGTTATCATTATGACTCGTTATCATCGTCATCGCAGTCTCTCTCTCTTTAATGACATCATCACTGTCATCATCGTCATCATTATTTTCGTCATTATCATCATTTTTCACGCCACCACCGCCACCACCATCTTGTTTGAACTACTACGTTGTTTAGAAAATTACGTTCAAAGTGTTTTTTTTTACTTCAAAGTCTAAATGTTGCACCTGCACCTCTGATTATAATGATGATGATGAAGATGATGATGGTGAAGATGATGGTGGTGGTGATGGTAAAGATGATGATGATGGCGATGGCTAAGATAAAAATTACGGTGATGATTGTGCCAGATTGAAAACCACCTGAAAGACAAACACAATACAAACCCAGTAGTGGCACCCTTGATAGCAATGTTGAAGTTCTACATTATAAAAATAACAAGCAAGGACTACAAACTGCAGAATCATTTTTAATTAAACAAAAACATCCCATTATGAATATTTAACAAAGGGTCACGGGCGTTCTTCCATCTCATAAAATTTGAAATCGACTTTACCGAGAAGACAGGCAAAGAGATTCTCGTAAAAAATTTTTATCAATATATGAACAAAGTAACAGTAAATTATATAAAGACATGAACAACACGAAAATTAACTCTGATTATGGAGATACGAATTTCCGAAGAAAGCATTTCTGTTTTAAGCATGTACACTAATTTCGTGTATGAGTTAAATAAACCTAATAATTAACTGAAATTCATCGTAAAAATGGTTAAAAACTTATATT